>NC_046155.1:104459871-104624871 GCF_011064425.1 Rattus rattus
CCCAGACTCTTCTCTCGCTCCTGCCTATGCCTTCTGTTCTTAATTAAAACGTAACAAACATTACATGTCGGGTATGCTCTTAAGTGCTTTACAAATAATAACTGGTTTCCCTGTGACCTACTTCTCCCTGAAGTCCCTCCCAGTAGAGAGTGGTTTTTGTTTCATGCTCCACATTCCTTAGGGCCAGAAGGTGGGGTTGACTCCTCCTTCTTCCCAATTGGAACGTTCTAAGTGTCTGCAGCTCCTTTGAAGCTGCTCTCTTCTGCCTATGGCCACCCCCACCCCTGCTGCTGTCTGCTGACCTAAGAGTTGTTTCTTCACTTACTGAAGTACTTTTCCTGACTCTTCTGTACCCCTCATTCCCTCATGTTCTGCACTGTTCTCAGTGGCTCTGACGTCAACGATGGCCCATCTCCATCAGGGTTCTTCATCCTTGCTTCCTCGCCACCCAACTGTTCCCTCACTCCTCTCATCCGTCCATTCGAATCTCCCACTCCCACCCACATCTCATCAATGGCCACCTCTTGACTCTGAAATCTAACAACGCTCATCCCACTATTCTACCTCTTTTCCTTCCACCTTGAAGCTGATGCAGAACTCCTATTGTCAACATCCCTGGACTGCCACAGTTTCCATCTGGTCTTGTTTCTTCTCTTGCTCCCTTAAAATTCACTCTCTATACAACTCACGAGCTTTTTAAAAAGTCCAGTTCAGGCCAACGTGATGCCACACACCTGTAATCGCAGCACTCGGGACGCTGAGGCCAGAGGCTCACCTGCTCAGCGCCAGCCTGGGCCACACAGAGACGCTCATATTCTACTACCTCCCAGCTCCTGCCCCACTAGCACACACTGCCTTTTCTGGCCTCCTATTTGCTTTTACCTTTTACTGTTTACTTCTTTTCCTTGTTATTATTTTGTATTTTTTCCCTTTGAGACAGAGTCTCACTACATAGCCCCTCTAGCCTCCAAACTGACAAGAATTAAAGGTGCATTCCACCACACCAGATTTGCTTACTTCCTAAGGCAAAGCTTTTCTCTTGCCAGCTTCCTTGTCTTCTCTCTTTTAAATGCTGGGTAGCCTTGGCTATAGTCCTTTGTGACTGAATGACTCAACCTTAGTTTTCTCCTAAAATGGGAATGATGTATCTTTTGGAGCTGGAAAGATGTCTCACTGTAAGAGGACTTGCTGTGCAAATGTTAAGACTTAAGTTTGAATTTCCAGCACCCACATAAAAAACCAGGCATAGCTGTACATGCCTATAACCCTAGCAGTGGGGGAGGGGAGGGGAGGGATGGACACAGCAGATCCCAGGAACCCACTGACAACAAACCTAACCAAACAATGAGTTCAATAGAAGACCCTATTTTAAGGCAACAAGGCAGACAGTAATGAAGGAAGACACCTGACATCTTCCCCTGGTTTTCACATGATGTATGTGAACTCACACACCAAAAAAATGCACCCACTCATATACCATACACATCCAAAGGGGAAAAAAATAACATATCTTAAGTAAAATAATATATGCAAACCATGTAGAAAATCCATGGGCAACTGTAAGCAGTCACTTATTTGCCCCAAGAGTGCCCGGTGATCTAGGCATATACATGCAGAGGCATTCAGTTACCGCTGTGATGTAGCACTGAGCCTCTGAGGCATAGGCTTGTCAAAGGACAAAAGAGTGAGGGAAGTGGGCCAGGGACAGTTAGATGATCAGCTGTAGGTCTGAGGATGGACAGAGGGAAGCCAGGGGGTGGTGGCCCGTGGGAAGAAAGGGAGCAGCCGAGAAGCCAAGGCTTTAGAGTGAGTCAAAGGTGTGAAAACAATCGCATGCTGGAAGGAGCTAGAAGGGCTGGAGTTCACAATCAGGGACGAACTGCTTTCCAGAGTCAGACCAAGTGGGTTGAGGCCCACAGGCTGATGGAAGGCCTCTGCCCACTGGTGAGCAGGAAGGCCTCTGCCCACTGGTGAGCAGGAAGGCCTCTGCCCACTGGTGAGCAGGAAGGCCTCTGCCCACTGGTGAGCAGGAAGGAGACAGCAAAGCTGGAATCTCAAAGGGCAGGGCTGTCAGGGGAGGAAATAGATGGAAGGTTTGGAGACTCTGGTGAGAAGGCCTGGGGACTACGACCTCTAAGACACAGCCATGAAATTAGAGGCCAGAGAGAAAATGCTGCCAAAAAACAACGTGAACATGCAGAAAACCACACGGGGTCTTGAGTGGTTCTCGGGTAAGATGACTCTCCTAATGGGCTTATGGAGCCCACCTCCCAGACCACTGCTAATCATGCACTCTGCTCCGGCTTCCCAGGGTTCCTCATAGGCCCCTTATCAATCACATTCCCCAGGCCACATGGCCTTGCTGAGTTTTCCATTCTTTAGCCTGCTCTTAAATTCCATTTACCCAACTCCGGGGATGCACAGGATTCGACAAACTTTAACGGATCACTAAGCTCACACAGTTGAATACTGCACCTGCAGAATTTACTGGGGTGTAACTCATGAATCTACAGTGCAGCTCTATAAATATCTGATTGCTAACCCCCTCACTTTACTACAAACCCTTAAATCATAAAGGTCATGTCTATAGGGCTGGACATGGTGGCATAGCTCATGCCTTCAATCCCAGCACTTGGGAGGCAGAGGAAAACAGATCTCTGTGCGCTCAAGGCCAACCTGCTCTACATAGTGAACTCTAGGCTAGACAGGGCTAGACAGTGAGATTTTGTCTCAATAAATTCGTAAAATAAGATCCTTTTTTTTTTCTTTTTTTCGTTTTTGCTCCTCAGTGCATACTCAATCACTTGGATAGGGTCTGACACATAGCAGTCACTCAATAAAGAAATATTAGGAGAATGAAGGTAGGATGCATAGAAGCCTAGAGGCTGGGCTTCAGTAGAGGCAGGGAAGAACAGACCTAATTGCAAATATCCATCCTTCCATCGGTCACAAACTATGCTGGCCCCAGTGCTGCTTGGGAGTCTCAGTGCTGATTTCTCCTCTTGCTGCCTTGAGATCTGGGATGGAGACGACAAATCCTGACTCTAGGCGACTCTCTGGCCCAGTATTCAGAGTTCCTGATTCTCTCATAGCTTATTGCAACCAAATCCTTATCTCCTGCAGGGTGGGGTTCATTTGTCCCTCTCTCCCATGTGTGCACGCTCCGCTTGTCTATAACGTGGGTTTTCCTTGTGGGGGCCAGGGGGAGGGGCTGCAGGCCCTTGTCTCTCCAGTCGTTCTCCTCACCTTTCGCAGAAGGTGTGTAGACAAGGCAGAACTTTGGGGCACCGGTACCGATCCAGGCAGATACTGCATACCAGAAACTGCTTGTCCATTGGCTGCACCTCCGGGCCAGGGCTGTCCTCCCTCTTTGCCATGGTGACCACAGATGGTTCCTGCCACTCACACCAGCCTGTGTACAGAGAAATAGTCAGCAGCAGGAAGGCCAGCAGTCCCTCTCTCCCCACCAGATCTCCTGCAGAGAAATGTGCCCCTTTCTTCCCTGCAGGGACAGGACAAGGTGGTGGCTGAAGTGCGTGGGCTGTGTGATTTCTGAGCATGAATGGGCACTATTTTGGAGCACAGACTTGGGGTTACACTGGATTTTAAAGGCTCTCTTTTGGCATCTTGGTGACCCTGGATCATTCCTATCTACGAGTCTCAGTTTCTAATTCTTAGTAATGCAAACCCTAATTCCCATCTCCCACGCTTGTTTTCAGAGCCCGAGAGAGAGGTACATGTCAAGAGCACAGTACAGGAATAACTCTTCACTGAAACTCTTATTCTACTAAGCATGCCTCCACCTGGCCTCCAAGAGTCATTGAGATAGCTCACCCCCCTATCACTTAGCACAACAACCTGGGGGTACTTTATTGAAGTTAAGGATGACTCCCAAGCATTCCTTTCTCCCAAATTCCTAAGTGTTGCTCCCATTTCAGGCTGCCCGAGTTCTCTACTAGGATGCAGTAACTGGTGTTCTGCTCCTAAGCCTATCTACCACCCCTTCTCATCTCCCACCCCTTCTAACCAGAGGGGATTTTCTGAACACAGATTTGACCCTACCATTATTCCTCTTAACTTCCTTCAATGGTTCTCCACTGTCCAGAGGAGAAAATCCTTAAACTGGCCCTAGAGGCTGGGTAGCAACACTTTGTCCACACCTTCCATTCAACCTCTGGTCTCACACTGTGCGATCTGTCGTAACAGTTTCACTTCCTAGAAAACCATGTTCTCTGTTTCTGTAGTTATTCATTCTGTTCCCCTCTGCCCTCAATCCCTCGCCCAACTTTCATGTAAATGTCACTTCCTTTAGGAAGACCAGACTTCTCAAAGTCTGCGTTAGGTGCCACCCCTGTTCCTTGTACTTCCTCCATCCTAGACCTTACACTATAATTTTGCTACTTCTCTGCTCCCTTCCTATGCAGTGTTCTTGAAAGCAGGCATAACATTTTACTTCTCTATTTCTAGGACTTAGCAAGGACTGTATTGCAAAGATGATCAATCTTTACCGAACTGGATAACTAATTCAAAACATTCAGTAAGTGGCTGCTGTGCACACACACTGGAAATGCCTGAGCAAAGGCGAGGAAGTGACATGGATAGCTGGGTGTGGTGGTGCACACCTTTAATCCCAGCACGTGGCAGGCAGAGGCAGGTAGGTCTCTGTGAGCTTGAGACCATAGTGAGTTCTAAGATAGCCAGAGCTATATAGAGACCAGTTCTCAAAAACAACAACGAAAAGAACGTATTGTAAGCCATAGGCAGCAAGGAATCCTATGAAGAAAAGTGATGTGACGAGAAATTAAGTTTTTTACTGAGTGATGACACAGGGCTCCGAAAGGAGAGAACGTAAGTAGGGGTACTGGTAGGAAAGGTGAGAAGACTGGGCCGGGCTGAAGCAAAAGTGCGTGAGCATTCTTGGGAGAAGGCTCATACTTAAATGAACTATGTGCTTAAAGCAAAATGAATGCCAGCAAGCACTAAGCTAGGGGACAAAGAAATTATGAAGGACTTGTAGGCATGATAAGAATATTATTTTATCCTAAGATAGGCAGAGGGATGAGGCAACTTACAAAGGAAGGAAAACAAACCAGAACACTCCTCTGGTATGACAATTATGGCGGAACAGAGTGAGGGAGGCTATCAGGAAACTACCTCAATTCTTCAGGTGACACAGTGTTACAGAGCCAGAGGCAGAAAGGTAGACTAATGCAAGTAATGTCTGTGAGGTTGAGTCAGGACAATGTCATAGACTGGATGTCAGAGGGAAAAGGGGACACTGATAACAACTCCCCAGTTTCTCAACTGCACAAATAAAGGGCCATGGATAGATAGAAAGAGCTAAGGTGGGGGTCAGGGTGGGGTGCGGGGGCTGCCTAAGGGAATGCTGTTCCAGACGAGGTAAGTTTGTAACTATGGACATGATGTCTAGGTAGAGCTCTTAAATGAGAACTAGAATACAAGCGCTCAAGCGAAGTCTGGGCTTGTTATTGATTTGGACTCACTGGTATATTAATGGCCCTTAAAGCAATAAGAATGGATGGGAGGGCGTCTTGGAACAGAAAGTGGAGAGTGATAGTGGGCAGGGTGAAACAGGTTAAAGACTAGAAGTGTTCACTATGTTTGGCTATGGCAGAGTAGTTCAGGCAGAGGCCAGGTCACAGTGATGATCAGGGGAAGTAAACAAAGTGGGTATTGACAATCCATGACAGAAAGTTATCTATGAAGAGGCTGCAAAACAGGCAGTGACCAGGACCAGATCACCACTGCTATGCCCAGCTTCAAGCACCACAGGCTTCTTAAAGACAATGAGTGAATGACAGCCCACAGGCCTCCTCAGGTTTGGGAAGGTATGAGAGGTAGGCTTCCAAAGTGCATTTGTCTGGTGTGTATGTACTGGTGGACATGGGACAGTAAGGAAGGACTCACTCGAGAAAATTCTCTCCTGACGTGGGGACTGGCATTTGGGGGGACTTAATACCGGGGCATCACTAGATGGAGGGAGGGCAGCTTGGGAGCTGGCAGGGCAGGGAGCTTGGAGGCAAACTGAAGCTTGTCTGTAGATGGGAAGGGTGGGAGGTAGAGTACCAGTGGAGGCTGAGCCTGGCTAGGGCAGCTGGACGTTAGGCTCCAGCCTTCTTTAAACCCAGGGGATCTCCCAGCCTGTCACACAGAAGCAGGCATTGGGCTCTGTCCAAGGACCAACAGCTCCCCCCTCCCTTCCCCTTCCTGCTTCAGCTTCCCACTCTGATACTCAGGGCATCACATCTGCTGTGGCCGTGCCCCAGTCTGAATCTAGGATTCGAAAGACTGATTCCCTAGGCTCTTCTCCCTCCTGGGTTACCTCTCTGTTCTACACATAATGCCTCCAACAGGCCAGGACTCAACTGGGCTGTTTATCATGGCCGTTTGGAGGATTCTGGACATAGAACTAGGATGCAACCTCCTTCCCTGGGCATCTTTGTCCTTTATTCCACCCATCTCTTTTATGGCTCAGTTCTATAGGCACTTCAGTCCTCATCCAGCATGCAGTGGACACCTCTGCTGGGACACAAAGATAAATGGACACAGCTGAGCCCTCATGGATTCCACAATCGAATAAACAGACTTCTGCAATGCAGTGTGGTGACAAGCATAAGGAAACAGATTGTTCTAGGAGTACAAAGAGAGTCCCCGACCTGGACCGGGGCAGGGATGGGTACAGAGGAATGGAGATTGAGGATGAGGAAGTTACAGAGCACACGCTGCCTTCTGCCTCTGGAAGCTGCACCTCTCACTGTGGCAGGAGAAGGCTAACGAATGAGATGCAGAGCTAAGCAGGGGCTGCACCACACAATGCTTTGTTGCCCTCATTAAGGACTTTAGACTTTACCCCCTTCCTTGCTAGGGGATTAGGGCTTTATCCAAAGTGCAAAGGAAAAGTTTGGTGGTGGTTGGTGGGTGGGGGTTAAGACCAGAATGACAAAAGTAGATTTTTGATAGCTGTGTGGAAAATACAGAGGTCAAGAGTGGAAGTTTAAGAAACCGGCCTGAGGAGGGTAGTTGCTAGGGGAGGCTGAAATAGTTTTCATAGGCAGAAACAGATAGAACCCGGTAACTGGTTTGTTTTATGTGAAGAGAGAGGGTAGAAGAGGGGATTAGAAAGGGTTACTAGTTTTCTAGCTTAGAAACTGGAAGAGTTTGGATGACAAGGTATAAGTCCAGCGTGTAGCACAATTACTCAACGGTGCCCATGAGACATAGTTGAAGTGGAATAGTCCAGCTGTCGCTTAGAAAGGCAACCTCAAGTGTAGAAAAGAGAAGACATGGATTTAGATGTCTTTGGTATAGGAATATTTCTGAAACCACAGGGAGGTGGATGGGACCAGGGTAGAGTGAGAAAGGAGAGCCTGCGACTTGGCACCCAGGAAGGCCAGCATTTAAGATAAAGGCTCAGAATGCAAAGTCTGTAGAGAAGATTGAGAAGGTATGGGAGACAGGAATGGCAAAGAGGAAGCAGGCTATCTGGAGACCAAGGGAAAAGAGAGCCTTACCATCAAGGCAGGGATTGTCACTGAAATATAAGAGACCTCGTGACTTAAAGGGCACAAAGAAACTGCTGTAGCCTCGAGGAGTGTAGTTTCTGGGAGCTGGAGAAGTCAGACTCAGAGAGTTAAGTTGATTTTGAAAAAAACGATCTCAACTAGGACTCAATGAATGAGATGTTGCTCATAGAGGGAGAAATATGTTTCAAAGCTTTTCAGTTTTTCCAGATTCTCAAGCATCCAACCTCCTGTCACCCTCCATGTTCTCCTCCAGTCATACAACATTTCCACTGTGCAGGATTTACACATCTGTGATCTGGAGGTGACCACAGGCATTGCCGAGGTGTGTATGGGTGTAGGGAGTCAGCTAGGCTCACCTGCTAAATAGGGGCACCACCTACTCACTAGCCTGCAGGTATATTTGATCATTTGAGGCTCAGAAAAATAACAAAGGTCTGTAGGTTGTAGCCTTTGGGCTTTCTCCAAAAGAAAAGAAACAACAATGGCCGAGGGAAAGCCCTAGGTCCTGAGCAACCCTTCCCTTTCCAAAGAAGGGAAGTGATGAAATTCACATTACTAATCTCTCTCACTAATGCCTGACAGAGTAGGTACAAGAAATGTCCCTGGGCACAATCCACAGCAAGCCCTTCATCTAGGAACTAGATACACAAAGTTGGATCAAGTGGCTCCCTACTTTTTTTTTTTTTTTTTTACCTGTGGGAAACTCACCCACACATACATAATGACAAAGTGATAAGGGTCATGAGACTGACAAGTTCAAAATGCTGGGAGCAGGACATTTCTAACTTGGTGGAAAATGGGAAAAAAAAGGAAGAGCTGTCTGAACTGGATCTGGAGGGGAAAACATGGGTTTCATAGGTACCTTGGGAAAACTGCACAGAACAGAAATATGAAACATTTACCAACAGGCTAGTCGTGTAAGAGTAAGACCCAAAGGGAAGCATCTGAGTCCCATGTTTCATGACTAAGTCCCTCCTTGGTAGTCCCCCACTGCCCATCTCTTACACGTTTAGTTCATGGGGTTTTGCTTCAGTGTCCCTTCTCTGATTCCATGCTCTGCCTGGACTATCTCATTATTTGCCCCAGTCCTAATTCTCATCCCATTCTAACAACCCCCAAAGTCTTGTGCTGAAAGACTCCCTTGCATTCAAGACCTGTACATCTAATTGCATTTCTGGACATCTTTGCCTGGATGAGGAACAGGAAAGGTCCTAAACTGAACTCCCTTCCTCCTGACCTTCTCTTCCTGCTGTGCCTCTTCTTTCCATAAGACTCAACCATCCCCCAGGCCTCATCAGCCAGAAACCAAGTAATCTCAACTCTGACTTTTCTCTCACCTCCACATACAAGGTTGATGTAACCTTGATGCAAAAATGTGTGAGTTTAAAAAGTCAAGAGATGTATCCATTAGGGCTGGGGTCCCCATGACCCTATACTTGTGCATTCATTTACACACACACACACACACACACACACACACATTAAAAGTAATAATCAAAGAAAAAGAGGCTATCGACTTAAACATGAGCATGGGACGGGTTAGTAGGAGCATAACTGGGAGAGGATGAAGGGAGGAGGCAAAGTGATGTAATCTATTTTAATTTAAAATGTATTTTTTTTAAGCCATGAAATTTAGGATCTAGTCTTGTCACTAATTCCACCACACAAGATAATATCTAAGCAACTTTATACCTCATACCCATATTTGTAAAATGGGAGAAAAGAGAGTCTTCTTGTTTTCAAAAATCAAGGCTCCTTCAGACTGCAAGGTGCCCATGACTAGATCCCAACACAAACTACCTTGAGGATTTGACTGCTAATTTCCATCACATGGTTAAGCACGTTAGAGTGCTCACAGGCTGCCCCCCCTCTTGCTTTACAAAACGAATGTTTTCTGAGCTTGTCACCCGCTGCATTCACCCTGGCATTCTTCTCTATAGCACTCACCTATCTTCTGACCATAGGCGATACTACCCCACCTATGGTACTTTTTTCTCAAGTTCTATTAGCAGAAATGCCACTGTCCCCTAAGCAGTTGAATTGGTAACTACCATAAAGTACTCAATAGATGCTGGCGATAGAGTTATGCTTAATCTCTGCAAGTCCCTCTCAGCAAAGAGAAGCAAAATCAAAAGCAGAAACAAGACAAAGGAACAAAATTCCAAGGAGAGAGACCTCTATAACACAAGGGAGCTTCCCACAGCACAAGTAGTAAGTGCTCTATCACTGCAGGCATCCAAGCTGAGAGAGGCAGGGCACCTGTCAGGCCTGCAGCTCACATTCCCATTCTGCAGTAAACCAGACCCCTAGGAGATAGGCACTGAGGTGCTGCACAGTGTGGCTGAGACCTGGATAACCACTGCACCCGCCCTAAAATCTCAGATCTTCCCTCTGAACCAAGTCCTAGGTTTTTGAGATCCACACTGGACTCCCACACCAGGAACATGCACAGGGCCTGCTTTTCTTTTCTTTCTTTCTTTTTTTTTTCAGTCAGAATGACCTCCCTGGGGTGCAGCCTGCCCTTCCAACCTGCAACCATCTGTCCCTGCAGGTTTGTGGCCCAGGTTCTGAAACCAAGTCCAGAAGGAAGAGGTGGGAACCAGGGAGGGGACAGGAGTCCTCCAGTCAGGGCCCAGGCTGAGGGGGAACTAGAGGGGTCCTTTCCTACAAGAAACAGCCTCTGCAGGAAGCTTCCTGTCCAGCAAGCAGTGCCCGCAGCGGAGGAAGGATGTCCTCCATCCTGCCTGGTGGGTTTCGGTGCCTAAGAAGGACGGAGAAGGGAGCAGGGGTGGAGGCTCTGCACCCGGGAGAAAGGAACCCTTTGGACGAGCGGGGCCACAGGATTCCAGAGTGCCAATCAGCAACCCCACCCACCCACCACCACCACCATCGGCCGCAGCTTTGGGTACCCTCCGCCAACACACAGGCTCCCAAAACCCGCGCTCCTAAAATGAACCATCACCCATCCACCCGCGCCTCCCCCCACCACACCGCCCGCAAACATGGACCTCACGTGAGCAGCCACAGCCCAAAGAATCCCCGCTGCTCTCACAGACACGGACACGCCTCACGTGGACAGAGACAGGAACAGCTTTTGAAAAGCATCTGCGCCCCCACCCAAAGACGCTCGGACCCACACACTGTCGCTAGCACCAGGATCCGCACCCCTATACACTGGAGGACTAGACGCACCCTTGGGGCCCGCGCGGCGCACTCACGGCGTGGGAGCGGGATGGGAGTGCAAGGCCCGGACTGCAGCCACTCGGAGCGGCCCGCAGCGCTGCCCCCCGCTGCCAGCGCTCGTCCACCCGGCCCTGCCCGCGGCGCCGCCCCACGTCCCGCGCCTCCGTCTGTCCCCGCGCCGGCGCCGCCGCCGCTGCCGCCGGACCCGTCGCACAGGCCGGAGGGAGGGGCCGGGGCGGGGCTGCGGACCGGTCGGGGGAGGGGGCGACTCCCGAGTGGAAGGCCCGCCCCAACCACGCCCACATCTCTCAGACCCCGCCTCCAGCCCCTCCGCCCCTGCGGCTCCTGGCGCTCCCTATGCGGTGCGGTTGGGAGCTGGCAAGCGGATCCCGGATCTAGGATCTAGGATCCGGGATCCTCTCCTGCTGCCTCCGGCTCACGAGGCCTAAGGGCGAGAGTGAGGGCGAGTAGCTGGGCTCTGGTAGTGGCACTTGGTGCCTTCAAGTAAAAGCAGCTAGAACTAGCTTCAGTACTCCGAGAGCCCGTTCCAGCGGCTTCTGGTCGTTCCTTCCTTGGCTTTACCGGAGGCTCCTGTGAAATCTGCTAGTTTGGTTTCCACTGAGCAAGGAGGGGGACCACCTGTACCTCGGCCCAGAACTCTAGGAGAAGAGGTTTGCAGGCTAACTGGGAGACTGCACTTCGGTTTTAGGTGCCTCAGGAGCCGCCTCGTTAGGAAATTTGGTTTAGACTATCCAGCGCGACTCCTTCCTTACACCAAAGACCCAGAACAATTCTCAGAATCATTGCATTATGGAAAAACAGCTTTGGTAGAATACAATAAAAATTGTACATTAACAGGGACTGAGTGTTTATTACGTGCCAGACAGAGCTAATCACTTTACATACATTATCTCATTTAATACGCATAACCGTAATAGGTAGCTGCTTTTATTAGCAGCTTTACAACGGAAGGAGCGGAGCGTATGTTCCCCAGGCATTAATCCTAATCAGCTAGAAAATGGTGGAACCACGTTTGGGCTCTGCTCTCAGGTTCTGTCTCCAACCATTTGGAGACTCAGTGCCCCTACAACGAACAATCCCCAGTGGCCCATAATGAAGGGGGCTAATATGAGGACCAGCACCTCTAATAATCAAGGCAGACAGCTGACTACATAAAGGCTAACCAGAGCCCAGGAACACTGCCTGGGAATTGCAGTTATCAATGACAAAGAGTCAAGTCAGACTGGTGTGCACCCTGTGCTGTGAGAACCTGCTGACTGGGTTAGTCCCCTTTCTCCACCCTCCAGAGGTGAGAGAATGCTGCAAAAGTCTGCATGTATCTTTGGACCTGTAGTTGATGGCACTCAAGCCCTGACTAAAGTGCTGCTGGGAGTTTTCTTGTGATTTCTTATATAATGATCAGGTTTGACTTCAGCAAGAGCAGTGCAAGGGTGCGGTGAGACTGCCTTTATCTCTGCAGTAGCTAGTCACTGGATGTGAAGGAGCTCAGGTGGGGTTCATGCTTAGAGTGACAAGCAAGGGTCACTAGGCGACCCGATAGCCCAGAAAGTATGTTTTCAACACTACGGTTCTCCCATGCTGCCAAATCTCTAAGAGGTTTCTTAGTTCTATTTCTCCAAAGATCAAAAGTCCTGCCTCTTGTCACACCCACTTAATTTTTCATTCCGGACTGAATTCTTATTCAGACTTTAGGGACATTGGCCTTTCTCCCTGAGCTGTCAACTACTTACTTTTCAGATCTCAGCTTTTAAACTGGCATCACCATCTCTAACCCAGTCTAAGCTAGATGCCCCTTATCTGGTGCTCCCACTGCATCCCGTATCCTAGCATTTCTCATTGTATTGTAGTTGCCTGGTTACTTGTCTCTATCCCCCACTAGGCCTTAAGCACTGTGAGCAGGGACCGTGTTTTATTCACTGATGTTTCCCCAGGGCCTAACGCAGTGCCTGGCAAATAAAAGCACTCAGTAAACACCGGCTGTGTGATTGAATGCATGACGGTTAGCCAGCCCAACCCCCTCTGGACCTATGTTCTTCAGACACGTAGATCACCTTGGTGCTAACTGGAAGAGAAAGCTTTGGCTCTGAGAATGGGGGGAATCAGGCCTTTAGCAGCTTCTCAAACTTAGCTGCAGTTCTTTTGAATTCATAGGAATTGAATTCAAGATTACTGGGCATTTCTTACCAATCCACCCTCCTCTACTCCCCCACAAATTGACCTCACTGGGCCTGCTTTTATGAAAGGTTTATTCCTAGTGCTAGAACCCAGTCTTCTGAGGCTCTAAGCACAGTTCAACTGGGTGGGTGGATGAGGGGAAGGCCCATTCAGATGCAGGGCCACAAGTGGGGCTCCCCATTATTCCCACCCCTTTGGTCCCAGTTCCCTTCTCTGCAATGGACACACATTGAGGAGGGACAAAGGGTACTGGAGGCAACACTATTGGCCCAGGGGAGCCCAAGAAGAGCTGCCGTTGGCTGACAGAGCCTTTTGAGGTCCTGTCTTTGGTCAGGGGCACATCCCAAGAGCTGGGGATAGGCCTGAGGAGTGGTGCCATTGGCCAGGGAGTGTTTTGTCATAGCCTTTGGCTGTGGAGTGAAAGGAAAAGACCTGGGAATGAAGCCCAGTGGCTGGGAAGATAAAGGACAGGGCAGCAGCTTCTGGGCCTACAGGCCCTCTTCAGACCACAGCAGGATGGGCAAAACTGGTGTCAGACCCCAGCCAGGAAAGGGGAGCCCAAGCCAGCAAGTAAGTGGCAAAGGACATCCCATGTCCAATCTCCTTCACCCTGGGGCTGCCCCGCCCAGTGTCCTTCTTGATAGCCAAGTTGGGCTGGGAGCCGCTCACTGCTCCTCTAACCAGGAAGGCTTCTCGGCTCCTGGAGGCCGCAGCTTGATGTTGAACTGCTGTAGAGTCTGCTCCAGTTGTTTCTGGTTCCCAGCGAAGTAGGCAGACACGGCATTGTGGAAGAGCAGCAACTGCTTGTGCATCACCTTGATCTGGGGGCCCAGCAGGGTCAGCTAAGGCTGGACTCAGGCACCCTTCAGGAGGGGCTACAAGCCTGAGCCCAGACACAGACCAGAGCATATAGACTCTGCTGACAGTGCATTGGGGTGGGGGACTTTCCGAGCAGTCAAAAGGGGCAATATGAAGAAAGAAACCTGACTTGATCAGAGCATCTAGGGTTCTGGAACCCCAGCCCAAGGGGCAGTGTTTTTTCAGTTATGCTAATGGGACTAGTAGCCAGATCCTCAACAAAAAAGGCCAGTGATGAGAAGGGTGACCTGAAAGTGCCCAGGTATCAAGGGGCTAGAGGAACAACCCACTCCCTAGCCAGGGACAGCTCCCCACGCAACAATTAAGAGGGTTTGAAAGGACGGGTACTGTGACTTAGGACCAAGGGAGTAGGGCAGCACCTTGTTTTCTTCCAGGAACTTCAGCTTGATGGCCACATCTCCCCGCAGCTTCTCATATTTGTCCCGATGGGTCTGGAAAGTGGCTTGGGCACTCTCAAGTCGACCACGAGTCCCTGCATCCCGGGGCCCTAGGCTCAGCTCTTCTAAGTCTGTCCGGTAGGCATCATATTCCAGCCTGGGAAGGGGGTGATAAAAGCTGGAATCCACCTCTTCATCCACACACATAATCCCTTTCCTCTCTGAATCTGTATGCCCCTACTGTTTGCTTTTTGACCCATGCCAGCCAACTTCCAAACCTTGGGCCCACACCTGGCAGCCTCATACTGTTTGACAGTCATGAGTGTGTCTTCCATGGTCTTGGTGACCAGTGTGTTGATGCTAGAGACAAAGAAGTTGACAGCCCCCAGCAGCGTCTCCCCATTCTTGCACAGCAGCTTTTGTGTCTCTGCATTATAGCCAAATTCCTCCTAAGGGCAGAAGGGAGGCGTAGGCATTAAGCAACAGTCCTTACCTGGCTGGAGCTGTAGAGCCCTTCATTTCCCTCCATCCCAAAGAAGAATCAGCCATCAAAACTACAACAACCAGACTGCCTCTAGCAAGGCTCTCTTAGCCACAAAGTTAGTAGGGTCATCTTGGCGATGCCTGAGGTAAGAGTGTGGGGGTGGGAGGTCTTAGGTGAGTTTACAAGACAGGAACAGAGAAAGCTAGTGCAGCAGGCAGGGAGGGGGTCTGATTAGGCCAAGCACCAAAGGCATTCTGGATGACATGGAGACAGGTTACTTGTGGTGCGCCCTCTCCCACAACCCCTCCAACTTTTGGACCTCAGTACAAACCCTTAGGCTGCCTCCATAGGTGAGTGATGCTGGGGGCAGGACTGGGCGCACCCCAGAGGGGTTCTCCCTGGGGGCTGCAGGAGGGAGGGAGGGAGGGAGGCTGAGGGATGCCTGCCTGGAAGGACCAGGGCCCAGTACCCCCACCCTCTCTGTTTTGGCTGAGGCACCTGAAGCTCTGGGGACTTCTGGCTGAGGTCAGCAAAGGCATCACCTAGTGCATGCTGGGTCTGCAACAGGCTGTAGAGGTGGGCTGTCAGTGCCCGGCCCAGCTGCAGGACACTTTCATACTTGCGCTTCGTCTCACGCAGCAACTCAATCTGCAGCTCTAGCTCCAGATCCACAGTCCGGGAGCCTCGGCCAAATCTCTCTGATAACAGCTGCTTTGTGCACTGATTGGAATGGGGGTGGGGGGATGGAGGTCAGAAATCTAAACTCCACCCCACAAGGAACTACTCCAGCACCCCCATTCTCTTAGTCATAGCAAAGACTGTAGATTAAGACCCAGGGAAAGGGAAAAGGGCCCCATGGAGAGTTTCTGAGAAGAGGTGCTTGAATCTTACCTTATATGTGTTGATGCCCCATTTCTTGACAATGTCAAACTTTTCTCCAGCGATGCCTCGGGCCACCTCATCACCAGGGCCAGAAGGTGAGGTGCTGTGAGACGGATGGCGGCCAGACCCTAAAGGACCAAGTTCTCTGACACTAGTTTCTCTTAGATATAACCAGACACTTCTGTGGCCCACTTCCCTTCCAGCACATGAAATGACCTTGCTGAAGAAGGAAAATCTAGACAGACAACTGCATTCTTCTGCTCACTAGGGGGAACAAGGACTTGTGTCCTGACCACCAAACCAACTCAATACATGTATAGGGTAGGAGTGCTGTTGGTGTACTCAAGAAGAAAGAATAGAAGCTATCGTGATATGTGTGATTGGCAGGATCAAAGATGGTGGGCACAGAAAACAAGGAAGTTGGCTGATATTTCTAGGTAGAATTCTAGTCAGTGTAACAGTCTAAAATGAAAGTCTGAGAAGCCTCACAAAGCTCCAACTTGGCCTTAAGCTCCTGAGTGCTCATAACCTCAAGGTCTTAACTTGGCTCAGGTGGGGGCGGCAGGGAGGAAAAGACAAATGAGATTATCTTAGAGACTAAGTGGCAGGGGGGAAGCAGATGGGCAACTCTGGAGCTGGTCTGGGACTGAACAGGCTATGAACTTCACACTAGCAGTTCTGAAGCTCTTCAGTCACGAGTCAAGCTTTCCTGTATGTGTCCTATGTGCCGGCAAGCTGCCTTAACGGCCCCCACCCCACCCCTCAAGCCTGTCTCTATCACTCATACCTGTGGGGATGAGTCCGTCACCAGAGCCCCCATAGCCACCAGACACAATGCTAGTTTCATTGAGGTTGGGTCCTGACACCATCACCTGCTGGAGGTCCTATAGGTCAGAGAAGAGGGGGCACCTCAGGAACACGGGGATAGATGAAACATTTGGGGATGGAGGCAGTGCACATAAAGTTTGTACAGAACCATAAAGATTTGAAAACTAGGAAGGAGTTTAGTTAACTGAAGGCTATTGGGATGGGGGAAAGTAAAAGGTTTATAAGTCAGGACTGCATAATGAGACAATTAGAAGAATCAAACAGAAGCACCTGCTCCAGCCCATCGTCTTCAGGAAGCTGCCCAGCCTCGCCATTTCCGTGGATGGGAATCTCCATTGTGGCTGCCTTCCCTAGAATCCCGTCCGTCATGGCTAGGGAAGGGACTGGAGTCAAGGTCTCCACCCCAGCACGCTGTAAAGCCCAACAAGACAATTCTGGAAACTGGCCAGCACTCCAGAATAAGGAGGCCTCCCCTGTGTTCTCGGAGGTTTCAGGGATTGTCTTAGGGCTTGGGTGTCCTGGGATCAGCCACCACGTCTTTCCTTGAGTATGTGTATCCATTCTCTTCTGAGTACATTATTTCTACAAATGCATGCATACCAAAGCCTCTGGTGTCTTCTCGTAACCCCCAACCTCGCCTTTAGTAACCATTCATGCATTCAGTCATTCAACAAACATTTAGTGAGTTTCTACTATGTGTGAGAAACCGAGGCAATGGAATTGCAGCAGTGAGGACCAGAGGGAAGGTCTATGCTCTCTGGGAACTTAACCCTGCATAAGCATGTTTACCAAAACTCTTTCCTAGGCTCAGACGTTCACTTGCCACTCAGGCATGCTCTGCGATCCTGATCTTTCACATCCTTTGGTGTTCCTTCCCCTCTTCCTTCAGATGGTCTGGTCTCTTCCTTTCTCCATCTCATGCACCTGACTCCCTCAGGCGCTCCCCACCAGGCCTTAGTTGAAGCAGTTAGTGAATGTTCCTGGTGTCAGGACACCAGGACACAGGCAATCCCTTCCAAAGTCAGTTGAAGCCTTCCAGATGTGAGAGGCTCCCCCCACCCCCATACACCTGGGCATCAGGTGTGTCCTCATCCTTGCCAAGGGCTCAGGGCATGTTGCCCTCAGTACAGGTTCGTGCGTTCAACTTCCCTTCGTCCAAGTATGTCCTTCTCACCTGGGCCGGGCCGCTCTTCCCCTCAGGGCGCGAGGCCCGGACCGCGCGGGGACCTCGGGTTCCAGTTCCCGTCGCGATCCTAGCAGCAGGTCAGAGATTCGGCGGAAGTGACATGCTCTCTGGGCAGAAGAAGCCGGCCACGTCGCAGAGAAAAAGGGCGGAGGTGACGTTTACAGTTGTGGGCAGGGCGAGCCTGGAGCTACGCCTTCAAGCTCTTGGGGGAGTACCGAGGGTTTACTTCCGGGGCGACTCCGAGAGCCACCCCCTCCGGACGGAAGTGGCGTACGCCATGCGCCCTGGGCGTGATGGAGCACCAGCAGCAGCAACTGAGAAACGTGAGTGAGAGCTAAGTTGCTCTCTGGGTTAGACGCGCAGTATGTTTCCAGGGGTACACGCAAGAACCCCCAGAGGGGGAGGCGGGCTGCGCGCCCCAGGAAGCCTCGGCGGTGGTGAAGTCTTGGTTCCTTTTTCTCTCAGTTGCGAGACTTTCTGTTGGTCTACAATCGGATGACAGAACTGTGCTTCCAGCGCTGTGTGCCCAGCCTGCACCACCGAGCTCTGGACGCTGAGGAGGTGGAGACTGTGGGGGGTCCCAGAGTTGACAATAACGTGATGTGACTTACCCCCCCCCCACTTCCCCTCTCTCTCATGACCTCATTCCTAGGCTGGGGACCGGGAAGGATGGAGGAGGGCTTGACAGGACCCCTTTTAGTTTCTACTTCCATCTGTCTTCCTTCCAGGAGGCCTGCCTGCACAGCTGTGCTGGGAAGCTCATCCATTCTAACCACCGCCTCATGGCCGCTTACGTGCACCTCATGCCCGCCCTGGTCCAGCGCCGCATGGCGGACTACGAGGCTGCCTCTGCCGTGCCAGGTGATCCTGCAGAACAGCCCAGAGACTCGCCATCAGGCAGCTAGCTAGCTGTCCCTGACCGCAGGAGAGAAGGTGCTTGGATGGGCTCCTCTATGGACCTTGGGCTTGTCTAAATATGTACAGAGAGACTGAGCTTGAAAGCTGGGTGCTCTTGCTCCTTTTCTTGGAGCCAATAAACCCGTTTTTGTATTCTGGTTAATTTACTTGGCAAGAACTTTTCTCTATTGGTACCATCCTTTATTCTGTCATCTAGTGCCTGTCTAGTACCTTTAGCCTTGGCAGTTGATGTATTACCTTCTTGTATGTAGAAGGACAAATTTAGCATTCCCAGCACCCCAGCAAAAGCAGGGATTATGGCTACAGTTTTAAGGTTGGTAATAACAATGGGAAATTGGTTCCAAAAGGGAGAGTTCTCTGTGCTTGTCCTCGGGTCTAACTCAAGTACCTGACTATACATTGGCTCATAACTAGTTTTTATTCTCAGCTGTCAGACAAAAGAATTGCTGTAGATCTAGGGGAAGAAGGTAATATCAAACAACAAAAGCAGGAAGACTTAGGCTTTAGTCACTGCTTCCTAGGAGATCAGTGACAACAGAACAAAGACAAGCCTCTAAGAATTCAGGAATGTTGACCATTTCCCCAATTTACTCTCTTAGTATTTCCTGCTTTTGTGAAATTAGAAGTAAAGACTTTAAACAAAGAAGGGCTTTCTTGTCTTCAGTCAGTCAGGAAGACAACATTAGTCAAACCTCAAGAGAAACCTGAGGGAAAGGGAGATGGTATTAGGGAGGGATGGTTAAATACCATCTGTGACCCTCCACCCCGTGCTTCCTCAGTGTTTCACTGCCTGTCTAGTCCCCTAGTTTCAGTTCTCTACCTTCCAGTACTCTAACTACCCTGTTGCCAGCTTCTCTATTCTTGTTTCATTATTCCCCCACCTCCTTTTGTGGGATTCACGTCTATACTCCGGAGGAGTCCTTTCCTGGAAGCTGCCATTTCCATGACTTCACTCCTAATGTGGAGATGGGGAAAGGAAGGAGGATATGGCATGCACCACCACATGGGGCTTCTGGGGCTTCGAGGATAATACAGCCTGCAGGGCAACAGCATGGGGTCTGCACCTATTACTGTTTCCCAGAAGATTAGACTCAAGCACTTGTGCTTGCCTGGTGTGAACTCTAAACAACTAAGCTACCCACTTCCCCTTCACTGCTTCCTGAAATCCCATCCCATCTCCTCCACCATTGCAACAGGTGGCCAGCTTTCATTTTTTTTTTTTTTTTTTTTTACAAAGGAATCAAATTCACAGTGAAAACCAACCATTCACAGAGCAGATTCTCTGCCCTCCCCCCACCTACAGGTCAGAAATTTGCGTTTATTTATTTATTTATTTATTTTATTTATTTACTTTGAGTTGTGGTCTCATGTACCCAAGACTGACCTGGAAATGGTAACTAAAAATGACCTTGAACTCCTGATCCTCCTGTCTCTACCTCCCAATTGTTGGCCAGCCAAAAAATTGAAAATCCCAGCTGACTCCATATTGAAAGGCTAATCCTGTTCCAAGGCTTGTTATATGTGCCTGCAGTCATAGCACTAACAGGCCAAGCATTGTGAGTTTGAAAGCGTTCTGTGCTGTTATATCAAGACTCTTATCAATAAAGTAAGCTGGGACATCAAGCCTGATAGTCTTTGCACTACAGCAGACTACTCTAAATGATGTCTGTTGAGTTGTTTTGTATAAATTTATCATACTCTTTTTAATTGCAAAACTAGGAGGTATTTTTCATTAGACAGGTAAAGAAGCATGAAAACAGGAGAGCCCTGTCTTAAACAGTTCTTGAAAAGCAGATTCTGGCGTGTCACAACTTTTTTCTTTTCTTTCTTTCTTTTCTTTCTTTTTTTTTCTTTTCCTTTTAGGTAGTTTTGCTGTGGGCACATTGGTCTTCAATACGATCCTCCTGTCTCAGCCTCCCAGGTACTGGAATTACAGACATGGGCTACAACTGGTTGCTAGATAATTCTTTAGGAATATAAAAATTGCTGACCAGAAGCTTCCCTACAGAGTGACCTGTGTACATGATTAATTTCACTCCTTGACAAGTACAAACGTGAGTAGAGCAGCTTGTGAACTTAATTCCCCAAACCAGGAAGGTGGAGACCCAGGATACTGTGTGGCTGCTGAGAGAGCTCTATATCGGCATCTGTATGTATCCCTTCAATAAACATGTGCTGTGAGTTGTCTGCGTTTCCTCTCTTCCCATGTCACACATAATTAGTAATTGCTGGAAAAAGACTAGGAAACATATGTGCCTAGAGCCCACTCTGAACTGTCTGAACTTGTTTTGTTTTGTTTTGTCTCATTTTGTTTTTGAGATGGTCTCACGATGCAGTCTCACGCCTTGGATTCAAATTCGCTGGCTTTTACTTCCAAGTGCTGAGGTTACACCTATGCCACGCCCACTCAGTCTAGAGAGTTCTTACGTCCAGCATTATCTGCACTTTGCCTTCAGTGCAAAAGCAAATGTGCCTTGATCTGGCTTGTTGGTCCTTTTTCTTCTTTCAGTCTCCTTTCCAGTTTCTTCCCTTTCTGTAGTTGCTAATCGTTTTCAGGTCTTGTCATAAAGTGATAGCCATTGGCATAGTAAGAGCAGGGCAGTGTTCTCAAGCACAGCATATAGAAATTTTTTGTTTTGTTTTTGAGACAGTTTCTCTGTAACTTTGGCTGTCCTGAAACTCAACTCTAGATCAAGCTGGCCTTGAGCTCACAGAGATCCCCCTGCCTCCAACCTCCTGAGTAATCACTACCTGGCAGGCATACTTTTGTTGGTTGTTTGGTTGGGTTTTGTGGTGGTGGTGGTGATGGTGATGGTGATGGTGTTTGTGGTTTTGTTGGTTTTGTTTTTGAGGGAGAGGGTTTCAGGAAGTCGAATTCAGGTTTTTGGACATGCTAATAAGCAAGGGCTCTACCTTTGACCTACATACCTACACCAGTCGTAAATTTCGACATAGTCTTGCCACGTCACAAGCATTGGAGGGCAGAGGTGGTAGTCCTGACATTCTGAGTTCAGAACTTTACTGTCGTCCTCGGCTCAGTCTATTTGCTTTAAGGCTGTTCATTCAGCCTTCTCACTGTTTTACTATTCTCAAGTCCCCCCCCCCCCAATAGTTCTTTATTTCTATCCTCGACTTTGATGTTTATACAGACAATCCATTCAGTAGTTAAGACCACTTCATTCCATTTAGTTATGTCTTGCCTATTGTCATCATTCTAAGCCACTAAGTCTTCAGAATGCTACTAAATCAAACAATAAAACACTAGTTCTTTAGTTTTATTTACTGACCATATTCCCTCTGCTTGACTTAGGAAGTCACTGTCCTGACATCTTTTGGTTTTACTGTAGCTTTCACATTCTTCCTCTTACTAGCACTTGCCTTTACATTCCTATCCAGCTTAAACCCCAGGTAGTTTCCTGCTAGAGCGGATTTTTTCTTTTCTTTTTTTTTTTTTTTTTTTTTTTTTTTTGGGCGCCCTTCCTCTGATGAACATTTTTGTCTACATTTGATCAGCTAAATGCTACTTAAGGTGATCACTGTAGATCATATTTATGCCAGTTTGAATTAATAGTTACGTTCAAGTGGAATCTTGGCTCTCAGACTCTCATTAGGTAGCATGTATGTATGTATGTGTGTCTTTTGTTTGAGCAGGATATCACTCTGTAGCACTGTCTGGCCTGGAACTTCAGAGATCCTCTTCTCTCTGCCTCTCAAGTGCCGAAATTAAAGGCACCCAGTGATTTTTCTGTTCTTTACTACTATCCTAAGTAACTATTTTAAGCCAGTATTTGTAACTCTCCTTAGCCCCTTATTGTTTCCTTTCTCTAGGTCATTGTTTTCCTCCATAGGGGAAAGTAAAAGCTCTCTATAGGTAATCTCTACTATGCTACTGCTGACTAACCCATCCACATCATTCCCTTGCCCTTCTAAATAGTGGGAAACCCTCTCGGCCCGTGCCAGTGCCCATTCTTGGACTTGGAGTCCTAATTCATTTCCTACTTGAGTACTTCCAATTTCCTCTTGCTTATTGTCATCAGTTTCTAAATATGCTAAGGACTTCACTGTTAAACAGTTATACCGAGTTTCCAGTTACCATCCTATTTTTACTACTTTACAGATGTATCTCAGACATAGTTGTGTCCACCTTGCAAGTCATTATCCATTCCCAATCTCCAGACAAGCATAGTTTGAGTTCTGTAGCCCTTACTCTATTGAAAGAGTGCTTACAAGACCGCCTGGTGGTTATTTTCTGGTCCTATACATACTTCATCTCTCAATGGCATTTGATACTATTTATAGTTAGTGCCTCATTGACATTCTCTCAGTGTCTTGATTTCATTCTTAGGTTTTACTCCTATCCTTCTAACTATCGTGCCCTAACCTTTGGACTGGGCTCACCCTCTTCATAGTCTTCACTAGATCATGCTCTTTTTCTCTTGGATTTTTCTGGGATGGTTTAATTCTCCCACTTTGGGTTTTAGGTACTGATGACTCCAGAGGTTTAAGCTACTTGACATCTTCATTTGTCTCAAGAACATCTTGGACTGGAGAGATGGCACAGGGGTTAAGAACCTTGGCTGCTCTTCCAGAGGATCCAGGTTCAATTACCAGCACCCACGTAGCAGGCAAAATACCAATGCACATAAGATAAAAGAAGTTACAGATATTTAAAAACAGCTCAACCCTAAATGTTTTTTTTTCTTATAAACTTTTCCTTTTATGCCTGGTATTCATCTAGTGGCAGAAGCTAGAAACATAAGTATATCCTTCTGATCCTCTTGCCAGATTCCATCACCCTACCTACATTTCTAAATATCCCTTGGTTCTGTTTCTCTTCATCTGTGATCTCCCAGTGGGACTTTTGCAATGTTGCATCTCCCTATGCCTACTTTTGCACCTCATTTAAGCTATCTACTCATCAGCCAGGAAGTAAGTATGCTCAAAAGGATTATGATAAAAAGAATTACTTTTTTTAGTGCTGGGGATTGAAACCAGGACTTTGTATATGCTACACAAGTGTTCTACCCAAAACCTAGAGTTTTAGTCATGATTTATAGGACTATGTATAATCCAGTTTTACCTATCTTCAGCTTTTTTTTTTTAAGATTTATTTATGTATGTGAGTACACTGTAGCTGTCTTCAGACATACCAGAAGAAAGCATCAGACCCCATTACAGATGGTTGTGAGCCACCATGTGGTTGCTGGGAATTGAGCAGCCGGTGCTCTTAACCCCTGAGCCATCTCTCCAGCCCCGTATCTTCAGCTTTATCTAACAATAACTTTCCCTATTGAATTGAGTTGAATCATGCTTTACTTTCTCTGTACTCCAGCCACACTGACCTTTGATTCCTTCATATTGTTCTAAGGGTCTTTGTACTTGTTTATTTCTGATGCAGGGGAGAAATCCTTACTTTACCTACTAAACTTCCTAATCCAATTGCCATTTCCTTAAAGACATTTTCCCAGAGTTCTTTGTGTGTTGGGTTACACACAACTTAAATACATTAAGGTTGCAAACATTTAATGGTTTGTACCTCAGGGACAGAATCCATGTCTATATAACTCACACTGTATCCTCATCAAAGCAAGTAGTACATAGCTTTTAGCTTCCTTCTTGTTCAACTTATTAACAATGGAAAAAGTGAAAGTTTGCTTTATCAGATGATATAGAAACTAATCTGCAAATATAACCTTTTGCCAATAATTTAGAGTTTTGATATTTTGTTTTTGAGACAAGCTCTCCCTATATTGCCTAGGCTGGTATTGGACTTTAGAGATGCAAACTCATCCACAGTAGAAAATTGACCACAGACTAAGGATACTATTGTAGTCTAACTTGTTGAACTAATGAATTTATTGGGATTACTTATAGGCGTGTATATAAGGAGCTATTTATAGGACCAGAAGTGACTCTTAACACATCATCAAAAGCCCAACCCAGCAAGGATGACAGTTCACAAAAGCTAGAACCTCAGGCCCACTGCATATTCTGCAGGCAGCCTGGCAAATTGGAGAGTATCTGTTCCAGGGCAACTTCTCTTGTTTGAGCTTATCTTATCTCTCGGCTGTCCGTACTGCATATTTGTGCTCGGAGAGGGAGGGGCCTAATGCATCTGGTCAGATGCAGGAACTTTTAAAGCTTTTGAGTTACTTCCTGAGTTTTAAGGAGATTCCCTGCAGGATTGGGTATTTTAACTGTCTTTAGAATATTCTACATCTTTATCTTAAGGAGCTTCCCTCCAAGATGTAATGTTTGGTTAGAGGAAATTATAATACAACACTATCCTAGTCTCTGGAATGCTAGGACTATAGCACAAGCTCCCAGGCCAACTGGACATGCTTTTTTAATCCCAAAACTCATTGACTATAGTATCTTCTAACACTGTATGATCAGTCACCATCCAAAGGCCCATTTACAGCAGTTTTTGCTTTCAATTTGTAGGTCTAATAATCTGTATAAATATTTCTTTTTAAAATGTTTTTTCAGTAATTCCTTTTTATTTTTTATGTGCATTGTTTTGTTTATGTGTTGTGCATTGTTTTGTTTATGCGTATGTCTGTGTCAGGGTATCATATGCCCTGGAATTGCAGTTGCACTTGGGAACTTCCATGTCGGTGCTGGGAATTGAACCTGGGTCCTCTGAAAGAGCAGCCAGTGCTCTTGACCACTCTGCAGTCCCATAAATATTTTTTTTATTATCAGCACCTTAGTTGATCTTTCAAGTGTTCACAATACAGATGATAGCAGCTGTCTCATAACAGCCTTTTGTCATCATCCAGATCCCTTTTGATTAGTTGGAACCCAGCTCAGTTAATGATAGCAGAGTCAAAAACAGCAGTGTACCAAGTTTTTATTTAAGTAAAAAACCTAGGCTAAAGCTGGTGTGGTGGCTTCACAATCATCTGAAATTTAGGCTGCTCCCAGGTTTTCTGATGGTTGTCTGGGGTATCCCTTCATCCTGTGACCTAAAGTAGAACTCTCTTCACATAAACCATTCAAGGAACAGAATTCAGCCATTTGTTAAAGACACATACTGGATGTTACATGTTAAAAATTCTCATGTGCTTGATCTTATTATAAGGGAGGCAGAAACTATAATCTCTGTTCTTACCAGTCATTTGCCCAACTAAATTAGGGGTTCTGTTTCTAAGGGAGACAAAACCTTAGAAAGATCTACCAATTCATTTCCCAGACTAGCCAACTCTGATACAAACTATAACTATAGCATTCATTTGCTTATTGGCTTTTGTGACATCAGACTCAGCGTCAAAACTGGAGCTTTGTTTGAACAGGTCCTACATACCTTACTCATCTTTAAGCCTCTTAAATTTTTTTATTGTCTTATGCTTCCAATAAAAAGGATATGTTATTTGTGGTTCTTGAGTATGTTTTTCTGATTCTGAACTCTGTCTTTGCTTTTCTGTAGATTAAAAAAAAATGATGGGTGTAGTAGTTGTTCTTTTGGAATTTAATGTGTATAGATTAATATAGAAAACTTAAGCATAACTTATTTAAAATAGAAGTGTATGTTGTCATGGAAAATTCCCTAGTACAAATTTACCTGTTTATGAGAACAAGATCCTACCTTAAGAAGTAATTTTTTTGCATTTGTGTGCATGTGTGCATGCATGCATGCATGTAAGCACACATGTACGTAGTGCCCTTGGAAGCAAGATCCCTTGGTGCTGAAGTTACATGAAAATGTAAGCTGATATGGGCGGTAGGAATCCAACTCTGATCCTCTGAAAGAGCAGCAAGTGCTCTTCACTACTGAGCCATCTCTCCAGTCTCCTGAAGAAGGGATTTCAAATTTTTTAGTTACATTTATATTTATTATCTCTCTCTCTCTCTATATATATATATATATATATATGTATATGTATATATATGTATATATGTATGTGTATCTGTATGTATATATATACATACATATGTATGTATGTATATATATACACGCCATGACAGGTGTAGAGGTCAAAATTCTGCTTCAAGATGCTTCACTAACCTCCACATGTGTGAAACAAATTCAACCCCGCCCTCTACTTACACGTACACAAAGACACACATATCCCTCTGGAGAACCCTGCCTTTTTAAAAAAAAAAAAACAAAAAAAGGTGAGCTTGTGGTCAGCCTGGTCTACAGAGTTGAGTTCCAGGACAGCCAGAGCTGTTATACAGAGAAACCCTGTCTCAAACAAACAGGTGGTGATGTTATTATTTGAGAATAAAGAACAAAACAAGAGAAATGGTGATGAGTGAATATAGGAAGTCTGAAAGTCTTATGCAGAAAAGGGAATTAGCCGATGATATAAACATCATCAGATTTTAGGCAAAATTGAAGACTAATGAGGAATTACTAAACAATACCCATTTATTTTTGTCTGTCTGGAAACTGTTGTGTTAAAGCCTAAACCTTTTGATCTGCAACTTGTGGATTCCCCACAAGAAGAGTTGGTTACCTATGCCCTTATTCATTCCCACACTGAACCCTGTTATGTCTCATTCGTGTCAATTATATCAAGTGTCTATTTTGTGAGACTAAATATTTTATACACACAACATCTTTTAATCTCATAACTGCCCTAGGAAGTAGACACTATTTTCATTTTCAAAAAAATAAGCCAAGTGTTAAAATCAAGATTTCATTTTAGGCAGTCTGATCCCAGAACCGATCTTACTAATTAATATTGTTATACATTGATACATTTTATTCATAGTACTAAGAACCAAGGACTAGGGACAGAGTAAGAGGCAATAAGAACAATTAGAATCTCTGCCACTCTGGAGCTTACATTTTTAATCAGGGTAAACAGCAAACGAGTATATGAGATAGCAACAGAGTATGGAGTCAATTAAGTTTGCGGTAAAGAGGGTCAGGACATGGGAGTGCTGACTTCTGGGAAATTAAAGGATTCTCTATAAGGGGATGTCTGAGCAGAAACTTGAAATACAATTTTGAGAACAATGTGGAGAAAAGTGTTTCCTCTCGTATATAATACTTAAAATGAACCAACAAGGTTATACCTCTTAATCCTTTCCAAACGGCTCCAGCAAGGGAGCAAACATTCAGATATACGAACCTATGGGGCCATTCTCATTCAAGCCACCACAACCACTGAATAAAAGATTATATGTGGAAGTTGTATCTTTGCCTAGGTCAGGCCAAGTGAATGAGTGACACAGGCAACTGCCAGATTGTGCCCTTAGTAAAGGGTGATTTCTTCTCTTCATCTCATAGTTGTAATGGGCCTAGGCAGATGTGATGGTGGACTTTCTTGAACCCTAAAGGCAAAGACTATTTCCTTAGCCTTAGGGAAGGCAGAACACTATGCCTTGGTCCTGGGAATACTTGGACTTGAATGTGAATAAAGTGAAAGTAAATACGAAACTTCTAGTTGGAGACATAAGCATAATCCTTTCCTTTAGGAGGTTGAGGCAGGAGAATCATGACTTCAAGGCCAGCATTTCTTTCCAGACTGGAGACTAAACCCAGGGCTTTGAGCATGTGAGGCAAGTGCCCTACCACTGAACTATGCCTCTCACCTGTGATATCTGGTATCTCAGACTTAAAAGTTGAAATATCTGAAGTCAGACACCCTACTGGCCCCTTCCCCCAAGCCTACTCTTTTTACTGTCTGGCATATCAAAAATCTCCACTGGTTAGAGTAAAATCTATAACAGAGGTAGGGTTTCTATTTTTTAATAATTAAGCCACTCCCAGAGTCTCAGTCCCAACTTGACGTGTAGCTTGTTGAGATACAAGATTTTTTTCTTACTTGGGTTTTTGTTGGGAGTTGAGGTGGGACAGAAAGATATACTGTCAAGGGAGGGGAGGAAAGAATCAGTGACTGGTGACTACCGAGGATTACACTTGCTTCCTAGACGACGCTCCCTGATGCTGTTAGTGCCCCAGATCAATTTTGTCATTCATTCTCCCGCCCAGCCAGATTCTCTTTGGGCCTTTGGAGTATCAGGCTAGAAACAACCAGCTAGTGTGACCTAGGGCCCGACCCTAGGCCCCGCCCACATGCCTGTTGAACTCTCCTGGCTCCAGCTTGAGGCTCGGGCCTCCAGGATTCTGTAACGGTTCTAACAACTGGGAGCAGGTGCAGCTGAGCCCTCTGCTCTGGCTTGGGATCTGCCACCCTTACCCTCGGTTGCTCAGGTCTTCCAGTGCTTGGGGGGCGGGGGGAGTCCTTCCTACTGGCGCTCCTGGAGCTGTCTTCTGCCACTTCTTTCCTCTAGGTGTCCTAAACTGCATCTCTACCCAGCAGCCGGCTTTGCACTCTGGATCTTCTCAGTCTTTGGCAAAGGCTTCAGGTGACCGGAGCTGCCTCTGAGTAAAACCCCTTTATGTCTCCTTTTCAAGGCGGTTGCCAGCCTCCCTCCGAAGGTTTCCTGATATGAACACAGTTTTTCCAAAGATTTTGCAAGCGTATGTTGGTCTCTGCGTTAAGTGACTGGGACTGAATCTTAAGTTCATTCACCACAGGGAACGCTCCGCGATGAAACCTCATCCACAGAGCAGTCCCCCTTCCCTTCCTATGCCTTCTGTGTCCTGCAGGCCAGGTGAGACAAGGCCATGGAGGGTGAGGAGGTGACCTTGGGTAGGGAGGGCTCCCTCTTGGATCAGTGTTAGTCCTTGACAGTGAGGAACTTAGTAAAGGCCCTCTACTGGTCTTCCTGTGCCCTACTGCTCTATCCATCTTGCTGTCCTAACCCTACTAGCACAGCCCAGAGCCTGAACCTACCCTCCACCACTCTACCCCCGACCCTGCTGGTTCACACAGGTCAGACCCAAAAACCAAAAGACTGGAATTGGCATTTGGACCCTGAGCTGTGGGCAAGATCGGTTCGACAGCAGTTGAATACCTGCCTCCGCTTTATGCTGGAAGAGAGGAAGGTACCTTTGTCTCCCGAAATCCCATGGTTTGATACCCTTCAGTCTGGGATCGCTGGATGTAGCTGCAGCGGACAAGAACACTCCTGGGACTGTCAGGAGAAACAGGAGCATCTTAAGGCAGTGGTTGAATCAGAACAGCGGAACATGCTGGAGCTGCTGCTGTCTGAGCTTAAATCTCTGTTCTCAGCTGTGCTGCAGGATGGCAGTTGTGAAGCTTGGCACTATTTGCATGCAGTACTGGGCCTGTTGCCTCCATACCGTGAGATGCTAGCTGGTCAACTCCAGTTGCTGCCCTTCCTGGAGCAGCTGTACTGCTGGGCACCCAAGGTGCAAGCCTGGCTCCAGCTGGACCTGCTAGATGCTATAGACAAGGCCTTCCCCCCAGACAGTTCTTTGTTACATAGTTCCTCCCATGTTGACTGCAGTCCCTGGATGAAACGGTTTCATCGGGGACCCCCATGCTCAGCATGCCCTTTTGTGAAGGCTCGGTGGGACCAGCAACAAAAAAAGGAATTGGCCACGTGGCTACGACCATTGACACTGCCTGAGCTACAGCACTGTCTGGGCATTGTTGGTGCTGAGGTGGCCCTAGAAGAGACCCCGTGGCTGGACAGCCTTAGTCTCTTGCCCTTGGCACTGGCTACGGACATCCCTGTACAGTATGAAAGCAGTGATATTGGGCATGCAGAACCAGCGCCTGCTGGGAGAAAGTGAGTGGCATGCTTTGGGGCTTTGGGTAGAAGAGATAATTAGTTTAGGAGCCTGCAGGGCCACTGCCTCTTGAGCCAGCTCCTTATGGCTCTTCAGGATTAGCCCACACTAATGTGAGCTGGACTAGGCTGCGCCTCCCCCCCCCTTGTAAAACAAAGCTAATGTCTCAACAGGAAAATATAAGGGAATACTGCAATCAATAGCAGCCGTTAGGAAGCCAAGATTTGACCTTACAGTTTCCAGTCTTCTCAGATAATGCCAGAAGCTTCTTTGGGGTTTATATTCTTGGTCATTTATATTGGCCAAAAAATACTTATTGGGCATATATTGTGCTGGTCCTAGGTATTATATATGGGTCTTTGGTTACTCCTAGGGAGTGCTTGTCTGATCTTCCTCCACAGGTCTATGTTACATATTCCTAGACTAAGGCAAACCACTGACCTTATGAGTTGACTTCCTGATCTAACAGTATGGGTGATCCCTTGAATAATGATCTATTCCTTCCAGTTCCCCAATCTGGCTTCTAAAATCCTAGGATTTCAGAATGCCCAAAGGACCCCTTCTAGGAGTTTTTTTTTTTTTTTAAACTTTAGTATAGGAACTTCTAACTCTGATCTGTTTGTCTCTTTTTTGTAGCTTGTCTATGATACATTTCACTGTCTAGGGGTGAGGAAAGCTAGTTTTGTCTGTAGTCAAGCATGACTTGCTCAATTTTTGCTCTTAAATTTATGGTGGGCTCAATTTGTGACTTTTTTGTGAACTTTTAGATCCCTAATGGTGGACAAGTGGGCAGGTTCTTGGAACTATGAAGGAAAGTGTCAAATGTCAACAATTTGTCTTCAGTCTTCTCAGTCAAGCTTCCTCCCGCCCCCAGTATAGGTCCAAATCTAACTTTTCTCTCTTGGGAGACCTTAGTAGAAATGGCTATGGGCCGATATATCAAGAAGGAATCAAGTTCTCATACCCTTATGAAGCTGGCAGTCATCCTCTGTGGTCTAGGTAATACAGTTTACTCTTCTCCAGGACTGTCTTCCTAGAGCCTGGTTCATTTAATAACTTAATTGCTACTTGGATTATCTAGATGCCAGGAAGTAAGAAATGAGTCAAATAGACTTAGTTCTTTCCGTTAGTAAGGGAGACATTAGGACAAGTAAGGTATAATTAACAAATTGTAGTAAGTAGCATAAAACAAAAGACTATTGGCTATTGCCTATGTACTCTCCTGGTGGGATGGGACTGGGAAGGAGGGAGAGAGGGAGAGGGGAGAGGAAGGGAGAGAGGGAAGGGGGAGACGGAGGGATAAAAGGAGGAGAGAGAGAGAGAGAGAGAGAGAGAGAGAGAGAGAGAGAGAAAGAGAGAGAGAGAGAGCGCAAACAACAGGACTAGAGAATTTGGATAGAGATTAGGTTGATAAAGTGGGTTAGGAGCTGAAAATGTGTCCATGGGGCAGCAATTAGTAGTAGTACTCGCTGCTGCTTTGAGTTTTGTCCTGAGAAAACCAGATTGTAGTGTGCATTTGGAAATGAATGGGAGACAGTGGGAATGCCATTTGACTCTTCATCAACACCCACCAGCTTGAAAGAGAGAAAGACACTAGGACGAGAGTTTGAAGTAATTGTGGCATTGGGATGAGACTCTTGGTAAAGAAAGTAGAGGGATATTTTCAGGCCTTAAGACACAGCACCTGAGATCCTGAGATATTGGTACTCTGTGTTAAAGTATCTTTTATTCTCCTGTTGTAATTGTTGTCTGGGAGGCTTACTGCCTCTGTCTGCTAACTACTCATAGTCCTGGAAACTTCTAGCCTCTGTACAATCTTATCTAAGCCTAAAATATTTTTAGCCTCTGAGACTTGCTGATGAATAAGCTCACCCTTTCTAGTTCTTTCTGAGCTCTGACTGGTGGTTCAACTCAACTGTATTGGCTCCAACTCCTCTCCAGGCTGACTGATTGTATCCTGCCTCTCTGGGTTTCTCTTGAATTATTCCTCATCCTCTGGCTCCTTCTGTCTTCACCTATGTGTAGCTGATTATCTTTCTGTAACCTGTCTCTGTTCCACTGTCCTGGTAAAACTGCCTCCTTTCTTCTCTACTGTTCTCTTAAATAGCTTCCTCTCCTCTCTTTTTTCCTGAGAGTTGGACATATCCTATTCTGTCAAATCTTTCTCTGATTTGTCACTTTGCTACTCAATTAGACTTCACTTTCAAAATGGCTGCTTCCTTTTACAAACTAACTTTACCTTCATTGTTTGGGATTAAAGGTGTGTAGTAAGAGTGTATCTATATTCCAGCCAGAGGGATTAAAAATGTGTATAAAGGGTTAAGCCACACTGCAACTAGAAACAGATTTTTTTCAGTAAATAACACAATCTTGGAGTTCACAGTGTGATCAAATATCCTGTAACACATCTGTATTTGTAGACTAAAGGAATCAGCAGGCTATAGTAAGAGAAAATTATATGAACAATAAGGAATATGGCATACACACAAGAAAGTGCCCTTGAAGAAAATAAAGGGCACAGTGTCCTCCAAACTGGGAAGGTAGTTTGGGAGGAGGCAACTGAAACCAAGGGAGTTAGTTCAGAGCTGAGAAGCTCAATTTGTTCAGCCAAAGAAGGATGTGATGAGGCTGAGGCTAGGCAGGGCTGAGTATACACCTAGGTGGAACATCTTGGGGAACTGAGAACAACAGTTGTTTGTACTATGAGATCAAAGCAGAGTGAGCCCAGAATTGAGATTGGACACTAGGGATTGTTCAGGAACCAATAGTTCTAGTTTTGTGATTATGTGACCTCACTACTAAAAAAAAATACATTTTTCTTTTTTGTTATGCTAGGGATCAATCCTGAGTTCTCATGCATGCTAAGCAACCGCTATACTACTGAGCCAAATTTTTAGTTCTATTTGTACTTTTTATTTTGAGATAGGGTTTTACTAAGTTGGTTATATTGGCCTCAAACTTGATATTCTCTTATGATTGCAGATATAGCAGTGAATAGGACTTGGTTGAATATCAAAACCTATAAGCTGATACAATAATGCCTTCCTATTAATTTATACAATATTATAATGTTGACTGCAGTAATCACAGCAGTATAATAGAATTATTTATCAGAAAAAAGAGTTTTACATACCTGGGCTATAGTTGACTACAGCTGACCAACATGCATAATGGACTGCAGCTGCTCAGTATGTCACATCTTTGAGTATAGATTAGGCCATCTAGGCTCTGCTAGTGCTGTGGCCCCTCAGGTGTTTGATCTAATGTCTGCTTCCCATGATTAGTGATGGCAAGGCTCTCCTCCAGGCACTGATCTCTTTGCTCTGTCTTTTCTCCCTGATTTGTCATGCAGACCTCAGCTTGCCTCTGAAGCTCCTGAGAAGGCCCTCAAGAGGAAAAGCCCTAGGACTTCCATCTTGAGAAGTCAGGTGAAATCCCTTCTGAATAGAGACTGGTCCCAGAAGAAGATCCATTTCCTTTATCTCAACGTGGCTTCTGATCGGCACTTTAAGTAAGGGCCTGGATCCAGTGCATTGCCACAGCTCCCTCCATCGCCTGGTCATGCTACCATCCAGTTGTCTCTCTCCATGCTTATTCCCCTCTTCTGCTTTGCTGTCCATACACCTCTCCTGCCTCATCGTTTCTAGCCATCTTCCCTTCTCAGCCCTCCTCTTCACTCTCCAGATCCTCTTTGTCTCACTTTGCTCTTAGAAGCTCTTGTCTGAATTGTGCCTTTCTTACTTTTGTTCTTTATTCTTTTGTACACTGAAGAAAGCATTTATTTATAGTCTCAGAAGCACATTTAATGCTGACCTTATCCAACTCCAATGCAAGAATTACATCTTGAAATCTCAATGTTAGGGAAACATGGTCTTCCAAAAGCATTTTAGACTGAACTAAAATGTTCTTTCCCTGGACTTCTATCTTCTTTTCATCTTCTTCTTTTTTTTTTTTTTGCTTCTGAGACTAAAAACAAGCCTCTGGATTCCACATCTGTTGCATCCACTCACTTTCTCCCATTATATCCAAATCTTTTTTTCTTGGTTGGACCTCAGGGACTCACAAACGCTAGGTGAATGCTCTACCACCAAGGGACAACCCAGCCCTAAGTTCTTCTTTTCATCCTTCCTCCGACCTCCTTTACAGGCTCTGATAGCTACTATTAAAACACTCCCACCCCCACCCCACATACAATTCAACGTTTCCAAATGTCCATGTGTCTTAAAAATCTAAGTATCACCATGGAAGGATTTTTTTAAAGATTTATTCATTTATTATATATAAGTACACTGTAGCTGTCTTCAGACACACCAGAAGAGGGCATCGGATCTCTTTACAGATGGTTGTGAGTCACCATGTGGTTGCTGGGAATTGAACTCAGGACCTCTGGAAGAGCAGTCAGTGCTCTTAACCACTGAGCCATCTCTCCAGCTCCCACCATGGAAGGATTTTTAATTTTATCTTTTCATAATTGATATTTGTTCAATCATTCTAGTGTGAATATTAATCTGTTGTCTTCCCCTTTTCTACTTTCTTCTGCCTACCTTTCTATCTCCTTTTTCTCTTCCCCTGTCCTCCTCTGGTCTCCTCAGGATATGTGCATATAAGTTCTTTGGTTCTCACTAATCAGACTTGGGTTTTGTTGTCTTGTAATTAAAAACAGCCCTTACAAGCTGGTGGTGGTGCCACCGAACGAGGTGAATCCTGAACACTACATTTTCTCTCCCTTTGGGATCCTGCATGTACATCCTGTGGAAGGCAGTGAAACAATGACACTAGCCACTTGGCACCGCGACACTGCTCTCTGGCACGAGCTCCAGCGCATCCCATTCTTTAAGAACTGCCTCTTACGAAAGGCATTGACCTGGTAGGTGCTGGCAGGGTAGTCTTGGGTGGATCAATGGATGAAGGAAATACAGAAGCATATCATCACTCACCTCTAACTTGTAGTTGGAGGAAAAATGTGAGGTTTCGTGGGCTGCATCGGATCCAGACTTTCCTGAAGACTCATCTGCTGTTGGCTATTCCTCATTTTGGAGCTGGGATGCTCCACATTAACAGGTGAGGTATTACAAACACAACTGCCATGGAATTTTAAATGTTAAATGCTGGGTATGCTGGGACATGCTTGTAGTCCCACTTCTTAGAAGGCTGAGGTAGGGAGATCCTGCATAACAGACCCTATCATGTTTTTGGTTGTTTGAGGGTTTGTTTTTGTTTTTTTGCTGCACATATGTGTATACTGCAGTGCCAGGGACTGAATCTAGTGCCTTCAACATACTAGGCAAGTGCTCCACTACTGAGCTACATCTCCTGTCTTCAAAATGTTGCATCAACAACTACAAAAAAATTATCTGGACAAAAGGCATACCATGTCCATTCCTAAAATTTTAAGATACAAAAGAAGCACAAAGAAAAACTCCCTAATTTTGTCATCCACAAATAATCACTAAGAACATATTTTATTTTTCTAACTAGTCCTATTGCATATATAAACTATGATCATATGTTATATGAATACATATAACCAGTATTCTGAATGCATCTCCATGTAATTACATGTTCTTTTATACCAACTTGTCCTAAATACAACACAATTAATTGCCAAACCTATGGGTCAAACTTAGGTTTTGAGTCTAAAAATTCTTTTTTTTTCTGGATCTGAGGACTGAACCCAGGGCCTTTTGCTTGCTAGACAAGTGCTCTACCACTCAGCTAAATCCCCAACCCCTACACTTGATCTTAGCCAAAAGGCCGAGAAGCGATTAAATCCCCAACCCCTAAACATTCTTTAATTCTCCTTGTTTCTCTCTCAAACATACCCACACTTTTTTGAAAGTTGATTATTATTTTATGAGTCATTTCTTTGCATTTCCTTCATGATGCTTCAGGTATATTCTGTGATAGTAGCTGCAAGCTCAAATGCCCAGGGAGCCTAAACTGGAGAAATTGCAAGAATATAGTGTGATCAGATGTAAGGCATTAGGGATGGTGGCACTGCAGCCTGAAGATTGCATCTGTAAAAGACAGTCACTTCTCAGTTCTAACTCACTGACATTTAAGAATATAGGACTAATATGATCAGCTCACTTTATGTTTTAGGATTTCCTGGAAATCTACATTTCATGGTAAAATTTAAACTTTGAAAAATTAAATATAGTATTTTAGTTGTTTGTGTGTATGCGTGTGTGTCAGAAAACAACTTGGGTAATACACACTGTGAACTTTTCAGTCTGAATTTGGTACATTGGCCATCAGATTGCAACCTCTTCTTTAGGCTGTTACCATCCTCCATACTTGCCTAGTCATCAAAATGGTTTTTGTTTTGTTTTTGTTTTCTGTTTTGTTTTTCTGATTGTTTTACTTTGTTTCTGAGACAGGGTCTCATATACTCCAGGTTGGCCTATAATTCCCAGACAAAGGCTAGCTTTGAACTTCTTGCCTCAAACTCCTAACATTGAAGATTGTAGCCACGTGCCCCCATGCCTGTTGATGGTGTAAATCTTGGGTGGATTGATATGTCTGAATCTAGATCCTGAAAACTAGAAAGAGAATTTACTCTTTGAGCTAAGTTAATGGTCCGCAAACTCCTGTAAGGGTTTCAGCAACACAGTGCTAATAATGAGAACTAAATGAGATTATAGAAATAACATATCATATTGAGTGACTTTTGGGGGGGGTCCAGAATAGATACCATATACTCATTTTCGTCTTAAACATCCTGCCTATTTATTGGGGGTTGTTCATATTTTTCAAGGAATCTCAAAAGCTGGGAACAGAGAGGGTGGAGAATAGGAGCAGCTTCCTTGAGGACAGTCAACTCTAGAGAGACTGTGGTTTAATCACCTGTGATCCTAAAACGTGTCTGTCAACCTTGACTTTTTAGGACCTTCAGTTCAGCTTATTCCCAGGAAGAAGCCACTTGTCTTTTCACATCTCAGGACTTATCTGAGCCTCTAGTGAAAGAGAAGTCACTAGATATAAGCATATGTGCATCCTACGAGGCTTTTCCAAATGATTCCTCATCTGGCAACCTTCTGATCTTAAGAAGCTGCTGTTGGTCCCTGAAAATATTAGTCTTTGCTCAGTTGGCATTGAACTGGGTTGGGAAGAGCTCAAAGGTGTCGAAAAAGGGATGGCTGCTCTCACTAACTTATTTCTTGATTCTAGGCTTCTTCAGGAGTTTCGTTCTGTGTCCTGGCTACCCAAGGAGCCAGATAAGAGCTATGTGCTGAGGGACCTGAAGAAGGCCATAGCCAAAGAGAACCACAGGGCTCTGCGAGTGCTCTGTCACTTTCTCAATCTCTGTGCATCCATTCTTCAACTGGTAAGATGTTCCCTGTTACTGTGCGTGAGCCTCTTCTCCAACCGCAGGCTCTCCAGAATTCCATCCTTCTTTTGGTTAGGACCCCTGCTGTTGGATTAGACAAATGTTTCTGCTTAGCAATAATAGTTTCTATTCTGCAATAGATGGATCAATAAATAACAAGTGAGCAAACCCTGGGACTCTTTCTCTTAAGGGTTGTTCCTGACCTAAGACCAGGGAGGACAAAGTGTGTTAACAGTGTCTGTTTTGTCTGGTGTTTGTGCTAACATGAGTAAATTAGAGCATTAAGAAAATTAAGAACAGGAATCCTAACCTTTTATGCTTCTGGCATTATCTTTGAGCCTGTGACAAGCCTCAATGGCTAGTAGATGCATACAATGACGAAATCTTCCCTAATTGACTACCTTGTATCTGACGTCCCCATCTCTGTCTAATAGTCTGGATTGTCTTGTCTGGGGTTTGTCTCTTGTCTGTGATCTATTATCTTTTCGTTTAGTATTTAAACCAGGTGCCATTATGACAGTATTAGGAAATGGAGCCTTTGGAAAGTAATATGGCCATGAAGGTTCTGCCTCTGCCTCCCTCTCCTTCTTAGTCCTTCCACGTCCCCCTTAGCGTAGTTTTCCTGTTATCTGAAGGATGTAGAAAGAAATCTGTTCCCAGGCTCCACAACTGTGAGAAAATAAATTTCTGTTCTCTATAAATTACCTAATTCCAAGTAATCCATTAAAGCGGAACAAATGGACTATGACCACCTGCTGTGGAAGACAGGCCTGTGGTCTGTGCCTTTCATTAGAGGGTGCCAAGGCTGCTTCCAGGTGGATCAGGGTTAAACTTTGGGATATACATTTTTGGTTTGCTAAAGACGTGTTTACATGATAAAACCTCTATACATCCGGTGTCAGACTCTTGTGTTCACTAGTGTGTGTTTTAATGTTTTTCCTCCTCTTGCAATGTTATTAGGCATTGTAAATGTAAATTCTATATCAGTCGTAAGACAACAAGTTTGTAGTTTATTTTTTAAATGTTTTCATGGTGTCTTTTGTGAAACAGAATTTTCCTTAAGTTTGGATTTTCCTTTTTTCCCATTATTTATTCACTTTACATCCCAATATCAGACCCCCTCCTCTTAGTCTACCACCCACACAGATTTTTATTTTATTTTTATTTTTTATTTTATTTATTATTTATACTTATATATTTTTATTTTTATGTATATGTGTGTTTTCCTTACATATGTGTCTGGGCATAACATTTGTGCCTGGTGCCAAGAGAGGCCAGAAGTGGACATAGGATTGCCTGGAACTGGAATTACAATTGATTGTGAGCTATCATGTAGGTACTGAGAATTGAACCTGGGTCCTCTGAAAAAGCAGCCATCTCTTATCTGCTGAGCCTTCTCTCCAGCCCCAAATTTTACTTTCTTAATGTTTTTGCAGTGCTATCAGGTCTTTTGGGTTCTGTTTTAAAATATCTCTACTTACTTTAAGTCTTAGAGATAGTCTTATGTTTTCCTATAGTAATTGTATTACTTCATCTTTAGATTTATGTTTATAATCTGAAGCTTTTGCATATGAGGTGAGGTAAGAGTCAAAATTAATATTATTTTCAATTCAGTCTTTTTCCATTTAATACTTTTGGTGTATTTGTATGGGTGTATGCATTTACATATTTGTGTGTGTGTGTGTGTGTGTGTGTGTGTGTGTGTGTGTGTGTGTGTGTGTGTGTAGGCCAGAGGTTGAGGTTGATGTCAGGTATGGCCCTCAATCACACTTCACCTTTTTTGTTTTTGAGACATAATCTCTCTCTCACTGAACCTGATACTCATCAGTTGTGTAGATTTGCTGACCAGTGAGGTCTTGGGATCCAACTGACCTCAACCCCAGCTCTAGAGTCAGATTCCACTCCTTAACCTGGATGCTGGAATGTGAACTCAGATCCTCACGTTTGTGAGACAGGAGCTTTACATCTCTCTCCCCAGCATTTCTCATATGGTTTTATCTGTTAAGTGTCTGTGTCTGAAATCTGTAGCACTCATTAAGCTACGCGTGTCTTTTTCAGGATCACACTGACTTCATTATTACAGCTCTCTGATGAGGCTTTCTATCTGGTACTGCACACCTTACACCTTTTCTGCCCTTCGAGGTAGCTCTGGCTGCTCTGCTTCTTTGCGTTCCCATATTGTTTGGAATTAGATGGTTATTTTTATACAAAATAACCTGATTACTTATTGTACTTTCTCTTTCTTTTTTCTTTCCTTCCTTTCTTTTTTCTTTTTCTTTTTTTAATTTTGAGAAGGGTCTCTCTATGTAGCCCTGACTGTCCTGGAATTCAATATGTAGACTTGATTGTCTCTAACCCCCAAAGATCCTCGTGCCTCTGCCTACTAAATCTTGGCATTAAAAGTGCACATTACCACACCCAGCTTTACAATTTTTTTAAGTAAATAATTTATTTAATTTTTTATGTGCATTGGTGTGAGGGTGTCAGAGCCATTGGGATAGGAGTTACTAAAGGTTGGGAACTGCCGTGTGGGTGCTGAGAATTGAACATGGGTCTTTTGGAGGAGTGGCCAGTGCTATTAGCCAGACCCCAGCTTTATACTGTTATTACAGCTATCTCAACAGCTGTAATATTTCCTAATGTTTCTACCCTGTTTTCAGGATCATGGGTCTTTTCAAGTTTTGTATTTGTTACTTTCTCTTACCCAGGATTCTGTGCATTAGATTCTTGAGCCTTTTTTACTAATTATCACTCCACTACTACTCACTCTGGATAAAAGATATCAGCTTGAAATGAAAAGAAATCTTTTAGAATATGAGGCAGATTTTTTTTTATTATTTCAAGCTAGAAAAGGGTTTCTTATATATATTTTTTTCCTTCCTGGTGCTGAACATCACGAACCCAGAAACTTATATGTGCTAAAGCAAGTGTTCTAAAGAAACTATGAAAATTATAAATTATAAAATATCAGTACATGCTTCCACGTTGAATTTTAAACTTTAGTACCAAAAATGTCATTTAAGAAACAAAAAGACAAGCATTAAATGCATAGAGCCACTTGTCTGCTGTTGCACAGAACAGAATGAAACCTTTCCCTGCTGGCCAGCACCTTCTGGAGGCAGGGATGGGAGATGTGAACTCAGTCATTCTGACAGTTGCACACCAAACTATTCAAACCAAGGTGTTAATTGATGCTGAATAAGTGCATTCCACTGCTCACTAAAAACAGCATCATGAAGAGCTAAAATAGTTTTGAAACATTAAAAAAGAGTGGGTTTTTTTTTGTGGTTCTCTATTACTCATTCACAAAGAGTTTTTTTAAATTATGAATGGTTGAATCATGTTTAACGGGTTTTAAAGAATTACAACTTCCAAGTTACTGTAACTAGTAGTGGTATTTTAAAACTGTATACTGATTATGTTTTTCTGTAGTAATTATTGTCATTTGTATGGCTTTGTGCTGATTAGTAAACTAGGGGGACCCTTTTAATGGAAGGCATTATATTCTTCCTCTAAACATTTACAATGGAACAACTTTATACCAAATGTGTTAAACAAAAGGAAAAAAAAAACCCAAAAGGTATGCTGGAGACTCCCTCCTCAAGGATCTTGCAGAAGAAAGGGTAGGTTTTACAGTTTTTTAGATAAGGACAATGTACTATACCAGCCGCTCTCAACCCATGGGTCAAAACCCCGATAGGGGCTGCATGTCAGATATTTATATTATGATTTATAACAGTAGAAGAATTACAGTTGTGGAGTCGATGCAACCACAATATGAGGAACTGCATCAAAGGGTCCCAGCAATAGGAAGGGTGAGAACCACTGTACCAGACTATGAAGGGCTACGAAGTGTGAAATACTAAGCCTTTAGGGTATCAATAAAGCAAGGAAAATGACAATTTCCTAGTTTTGAGGATGCGTTTGCTCAGGGCTCAACTGATTCTCAGAACACTGAGACCTGAGTTCCTACAGAATAGAAATCTAATGTACAGACACCAGTCAGCTCTAATTATGGGTTCAGTAGAGCCTGGCACAGGATGAGAGTCCAAGACCATCAGTTTGGTGTGGCCAAACAGAGCTTTCCTGTATCTCTCTTAGGTCCCCCAACAAGATAACACAGAGACTTGAAAACTCTGTCTTCATCAGTTTAAAATCTTTCTAGACTGAGAAGAACCCATAAAGAGACTCTCTCATACCAACTTTCCTTCAATTGAAAGTCTATGTCAGTTCCCATAAAGCTTGTAATAGAATATAAGGTGACACTATATTTCTCAGAAGGCTCCATTAATCCAGACCTAATGGTTAGAGTCCAAATCCTGCAATCATTGCTGGCTTTGGTCATGCAATGTTTATCTACCCTTTGCCTTGTGACACTCTCTATGTCCCTATACTCAACTTTTTCCAATTAAGTTCCAACCTGGGATTTGTTTGTTTGTCTTGAGGCATAGTCTCATAACTCAGACTGACCCTTATCTTGATTTTCTTGCCTATATCTTGCAAATGTTGGGATTACAGGTATGTATCACCAAGGTCAGCTGCCTTATCCTGTGATCTTTTCTTAGGTAGGCCTGTTCTGTCACATTACCACATGTGTCCTCTAAATATAAATCCTCTTATGTGTCTTCTCAAGTAATTTAAAAGTGTTTGGAGTCAATCTCTACTAAAAAAGGGAGCCTTGCACATGCATGTCTAGGTTCTGGGTTCTAGACACAAAGGCCTCTTTGTTTGCAGGAACCAGTAAGTAGCTGCTTCACTTCTCATCCTCTGTCCTCAGTGTGTTTCTCCTTTCTACTCTAAAAGATTCATGAAGACACATATCAAATGCAACAGGGCCTGCAGGAGCGAGTGCAGAACTGGAACAGGATCAGGAAAAGCCAAGGCTCCATATATCTTCAGAGGACGCTGTGCAGGCAACTGGAGAAGAAACTGAAGCAGGCAGAAACATGGTTGTCAAAGCTGGGAATGTTTGCCCGCCTGATTGACTACATGATTTGTCAGAACCTTGTTTCCATCTTAGAAGATGAAATAACTTCCTTTATAGCCAATAATCTGCAAGTGAGGTGGTGGGTGGGTGGGAAGGTAATCAGAAAACGGACTACATGGGGGTGGGGGGGTACACTTTCATCTGGCCCTACAACCACTCCTGATCCTTCTTTTACAGGCCCCAAGGCAAAACCCCTTTCTGGTATCACAGCTGGTCTTTGATGACAATGGCCAGTTGTCTCCTATGCCCCGTGTTGAATCTATAATCCAGAGTCTCATTAAGAGCCTGCAGTCTATCAAGACCTCTGCCCTAAAGGTTTTGGACTTGAACAGAGGGTGGGCTCTTGGGATTCCTAGTCCTATCCTCTATGAAATCTGAAGTTTTCAACCTGTTTAGAATCTTATTGTTTCTCTATTTCTGTTCCCTCTCTGTCTCCTGACTTGAAGGTAATGCAGTCTACAGACCTGAGGACCTCCAGAGAGCCCTTGTATTCTGAAGGTATTTAAAGAAGCTGAGACAGGGGATAGGAAGTCTGAATGGAGGGGAAGGGCACATGTAGACTGCAAATGGCATAGAAAGTAGACAAGAGAATCAGCCAGTACAGGTCAGACCTTGGATGTAATAGGGCAGCTCTAACCTGGGTACTGTACATGCCTGTTGAGCAGTAGAAGAGTCTAGAGGGAGTTGTGCTCACTAATCCATTTGCTTAAGTATATGTGCTTGCTAAGTCATGTGTGTGGATACATTGATACATTGTCCCTGATTCACCTCAAATTCCAGGTTTTCTCCACTATCACTTGCATTTTATTTTCTGTTGAATTTTATTGCTATCCTAATGTATGCTTGTCTGATGAGCTCTGCTTGCTCAACTTCTGCCTCAGCTCATGTGGCTGTTATTTCTGATAAGGAAGTTCATCAAAGCTTTGAGATATTAATACTCAACTTTAAAAAAACTTTAATTAAAAATGATTTGTGCATTGGTGTTTTGCCTGTATGTATGAGGGTGTTGCATCTCTTGAAGCTAGAGTTTACAGATAGTTGTGAGCTGCCATGTAGGTGCAGGGAATTGAGCCTGGTCTGCCGGAAGAGCAGCCAGTGCTCTTAACCACTGAGCCATCTCTCCAGCCCAAAATCTCAACTTTGTTAACCATTAGAAAGAAAATACATCTTGATATGACTTTTTTTCTGTTTTTTTGTTTTGTTTGTTTTTCAAGATAGGATCTCTCTGTTTAACAATTGTGGCCCTCCTGGACCTCAATTTATAGACCAGGCTGGCCTACCTGCCTCTGCCTCCTGAGTGCTGGGATTAAACGTGTATGCCAGCAACATCACCTTTCTTCAGGACAATAATGTTGTCATTAAAAAAATCTTTAAAACCATTAGATACCTTTTAATTTTCTAGCCAACTGGTATGTCTTCATGAAGAAGAATAAAATATGAAGTTAGTTTTAGGGGATCATTCACAAGAAGAAAAAGATTCTGTAAAAGGAGTCTGGATTTTATGTAGATAAATACATATAGATCACACTTGTTGGGGACATAGTTTCAAAAAGTAAGTCTAGATTAAGTTGGAACAAGTATTATTATTTTACATACTCATAAATGTTGGTATCTTGAGGCTAAGATTGACTTGGCCACTTACTGGTACTTTGGGACTTGTGCCTTTTCCTTAGTTGTTAAAATTATTACCTATTTGAGTTCCTAATTGCTTCATCATCTTAATGTGAGTATTTGCAGACATTTCAGAATGGTTTTATTACCATTATCTTACAATCCCCTTTTTCTTTTTTTTTAAATTTTATTGAATATATTCATTTTTTGCTTTTTAAAAATTTTATTGGATATTTCTATTGGATTTTTTTATTTACATTTCAAATATTATCCCATTTCTCAGTTTCCCATCCAGAAATCCCCCATCCCATCCCCCAACCCCTGCCTCCATGAGGGTGCTCTCTCACCCACCAACTCCAGCCTGCCTCCTTGCCCTGGCATTTCCCTACACTGGAGCATCTAGCCTTCATAGGACCAAGGGCCTCTCCTCCATTGACACCCAACAAGGCCCATCCTCTGCTACATATGCGGATGGAGCCATGGGTCACTCCATGAGTACTCTTTGGTTGGTGGTTTAGTCCCTGGGAGTTTAGTTTGGTTGATATTGTTGTTCTTCCTATGGGGTTGCAAATGCCCTCACTTACCTCAGTCCTTTCTCTAACTCCTCCTTTGGGGACCCCATTCTCAGTCCAATGGTTGGCTGTGAGCATCTGCCTCTATTTGTCAGGCTCTGGCAGAGCCTTTCAGGAGACAACTATATCAGGCTCCTGACATGCACTTCTTGGCTTCAGCAATATTGTCTGGGTTTGCTGGCTGTATGTGTATGGGCTGGATCTCTAGGTGGGGCAGGTTCTGAATGGCCATTCCTTCAGTCGCTGCTCCAAACTTTATCTCCATATCTCCTCCTATGAATACTTTTGTTTCCCCTTTTAAGAAGGACTGAAGCATCCACACTTTGGCCATCCTTTTTCTTGAACTTCATGTGGTCTGTAGATTGTATCTTGGATAATTTGAGCTTTTGGGATAATGTCCACTTATCAGTGAGTTCATACCATGTGTGTATTTTTTTGTGATTGGGCTACCTCACTCAGGATGATATTTTCTAGTTCCTTCCATTTGCCTAAGAGTTTCATAAAGTCATTGCTTTTTTTTAAGATTTATTTATTTATTATATATAAGTACACTGTAGCTGTCTTCAGATGCTTTTTTTAAAGATTTATTTATTTATTATATCTAAGTACACTGTAGCTGTCTTCAGACACACCAGAAGAGGGGATCAGACCTCATTATAGATGGTTGTGAGCCACCATGTGGTTGCTGGGATTTGAACTCAGGACCTCTGGAAGAGCAGTCAGTGCTCTTAGCCACTGAGCCATCTCTCCAGCCCAAGTCATTGCTTTTAATAGCTGAGTAGTACTATATTGTGTAAATGTACCACGTTTTCTGTATCTATTTGTCTGTTGAAGGACATCTGGGTTCTTTGCAGCTTCTGGCTATACTAAGGCCCCTATGAATATAGTGGAGCATTTGTCTTTGTTGTATTTTGGAGCATCTGTTAGGTATATGCCCAGGAGTGGTATGTCTTGGTCCTCAGGTAGTACTATGTCCAATTTTCTAAGGAAACTCCAAACTGATTTCCAGAGTGGTTGTACCAGTTTGCAATCACACCAACAATGGAGGAGTGTTCCTCTTTCTCCATATCTCTGCCAGCATCTGCTGTCAGTTGAGTCTTTGATTTTAGCCATTCTGACTGGTATGAGGTTGAATCTCAGGGTTGTTTTTATTTGCATTTTCCTGATGACTAAGGATGTTGAACATATCTTTAGGTGCTTCTCAGCTATTGGATATTCCTCAGTTAAGAATTCTTTGTTTAGCTCTGTACCCCATTTTTTAATAGGGTTACTTGATTCTCTGGAGTCTAACTTCTTGAGTTCTTTCTATATATTGGATATGAGCCCTCTATATATGTAGGATTGGTAAAGATCTTCTCCTAATCTGTTGGTTGCCATTTTGTCCTAATGACAGTGTCTTTTGCCTTACAGAAGCTTTGCAATTTTATAAGGTCCCATTTGTCGACTCTTGATTTTAGAGTATAAGAACATTGCTGTTTAGGAAATATTTCCCTGTGCCCATGTGTTCAAGACACTTCCCCACTTTCTCTTCTATTAGTTTGAGTGTATCTGCTTTTATGTGGAGGTTCTTGATAGACTTGAACTTGAGCTTTGTACAAGTCAATAAGAATGGGTCAATTTGCATTCTTCTACATGCTGTCCTCCACTTGAACCAGCACCATTTATTAAAAATGCTGTCTTTTTTCTACTGAATGGTTTTAGCCCCTTTGTCAAAGATCAAGCGATGATAGGTGTATGGGTTCACTTCTAGGTCTTCAATTCTATTCCACTGATTTACCTGCCTGTCTCTGTACCAACACCATTCAGTGTTTATCACTATTACTCTGTAATACTGCTTGAGGTCAGGCATGGTGATTCCCCTAGAATTTCTTTTATTGTTGAGGATAGTTTTAGCTATCCTGGGGTTTTTGTTATTCCAAATGAACTTGCTAATTGCTCTTTCTAAGTCTATGAAGGTTTGAGTTGGAATTTTGATAGGGATTGCATTGAATCTGTAGATTGCTTTTGGCAAGATGGCCATTTTTACTATATTAATCCTGCCAATCCATGAGCAAGGGAGGTCTTTCTATCTTCTGAGATCTTTGATTCTTTCTTCAGAGACCTGAAGTTTTTGTCATACAGATCTTTCACTTGCTTGGTTAGAGTTTCACCACGGTATTTTTTTTTTTTTATATTGTATGACTATTGTGAAGGGTGTCATTTCCCTAATTTCTTTCTCAGCCTGTTTATCCTTTGAGCAGAGGAAGGCTGCTGATTTGTTTCAGTTAATTTTATATCCAGCCACTTTGCTGAGGTTGTTTATCAGGATTAGGAGTTCTCTGGTCAAATTTTTGGGGTCATTTAAGTATATTATCATATCATCTGTAAATAGTAGTATTTTGGCTTCTTCCTTTCCAATTTGTATCCCTTTGACCTCCTCTTGTTGTCTATTTGCTCTGGCTAGAACTTCAAGTACTATATTGAATAAGAAGGAAGAGAGTGGGCAGCCTTGTCTACTTCCTGATTTTAGTGTGATTGCTTCAGGGTTCTCTCCATTTAGTTTGATATTGGCTACTGGTTTGCTGTTTATCGCTTTTCCTATGTTTAGTTATGGGCCCTGAATTTCTGATCTTTTCAAGACTTTTATCATGAAGGGGTGTTGAATTTTGTCAAATCTTCCTTAGCCTCTAATGAGATGACCATGTGTTTTTTTTTCTTTGAGTTTGTTTATATAGTGGATTACATTGCTGAAAATGTTGAACCATTCCTGCATCCTACTTGATCATGATGAATGACCACTTTGATGTGTTCTTGGATTTGGTTTGTGAGAATTTTATTGAGTATTTTTGCATCAATATTCATAAGGGAAATTGGTTTGAAGTTCTCTTTCTTTGTTGGGTCTTTGTGTGGTTAAGGTATAAGCATAATTGTGGCTTCATAGAACGAATTGATTAGTGTTCCTTCTGTTTCTAGTTTGTGGAATAGTTTGAAGAGTATTGGTATTAGGCCTTCTTTGAAGGTCTGATAGGATTCTGAGTAAACCATCTGATCCTGGGGTTTTTTTGGTTGGGAGACTTTTAGTAACTACTTCTATTTCTTTAGGGGTTATGGGACTGTTTAGATGGTTTATCTGATCCTGATTTAATTTTGTTACCTGGTATCTGTCTAGAAATTTGACCATTTCCTCCAGATTTTCCAGTTTTGTTGAGTGTAGGTTTTGTAGTAGGATCTGACAATTTTTTAAAATTTTCTCAGTTTCTGTTGTTATGACTCCCTTTTCATTTCTGATTTTGGTTAATTTGGATACTTTCTCTTTGCCCTCTGTTTAGTCTGTCTTATCTATCTTGTTGATTTTCTCAAAGAACCAGCTCCTGGTTTTGTTGATTCTTTGCATAGTTCTTTTTGTGTCTACTTGGTTGATTTTAGCCCTGAGATTGATTATTTCCTCTTGGGTGTATTTGCTTCTTTTTATTCTAGAGCTTTCAGGTGTGCTGTCAAGCTGCTAGTGTATGCTTTCTCCAGTTTCTTTTTGGAGGCACTCAGAGCTATGAGTTTTCCTCTTAGCACTGCTTTTATTTTGTCCCATAGGTTTGTGTATGGTCTGCCTTCATTTTTATTAAATTCTAAATAGTCTTTTAATTTCTTTCTTTCTTCTTCCTTGACCCAGTTATCATTGAGTAGAGCGTTGTTCAGCTTCCATGTGTATGTGGGCTTTCTGTTGTTCTTGTTATTGAAGACCAGCCTTAGTCTGTGATAGGATGCAAGGGATTATTTAATTCTTCTTGTATCTTTTGAGACCTGTTTTGTGACCAATTATATGGTTAATTTTGGAGAAGGGACCATGAGGTGTTGAGAAGAAGGTATATTCTTTTTTTTTGTTTTAGGATGAAATGTTCTATAGATATTTGTTATATTCTTTTGGTTCATAACTTCTGTTAGTTTCACTGTGTCTCTGTTTAGTTTCTGTTTCCATAATCTGTCCATTGATGAGAGTGGGGTGTTAAAGTTTCCCACTATTATTGTGTGAGGTGCTATGTGTGTGTGCTTTGAGCTTTAGTAAAGTTTGTTTTATGAACGTGGGTGCCTTTGCATTTGGAGCATGTATGTTCAGTATCAAAAGTTCATCTTGGTAGATTTTTCCTTTGATGAATATGAAATGTCCTTCCTTATTTTTTGATAACTTTTGATTGAAAGTCAATTTTATTCCATATTAGAATGGCTACTCCAGCTTGTTTTTTTTTTTTTTTTTTTTTTTATTAACTTGAGTATTTTTATGTACATTTGAGTAAGTTATTCCCTTTCCGGTTTCCGGCAAACATCCCTTCCCCCCCCCCTTCCTTATGGGTGTTCCTCCCCACCCTCCTCCCATTGCCGCCCCCCGACAGTCTAGTTCACTGGGGGGTTCAGTCTTAGCAGGACCCAGGGCTTCCCCTTCCACTGGTGCTCTTACTTTAGGATATTCATTGCTACCTATGAGGTCAGAGTCCAGGGTCAGTCCATGTATAGTCTTTTAGGTAGTGGCTTAGTCCCTGGAAGCTCTGGTTGCTTGGCATTGTTGTACATATGGGGTCTCAAGCCCCTTCAAGCTCTTCCAGTTCATTCTTCTGATTCCTTCAACGGGGTCCTGTTCTCAGTTCAGTGGTTTGCTGCTGGCATTCGCCTCTGTATTTGCTGTATTCGCTGTGTCTCTCAGGAGAGATCTACATCCGGCCCTGTCGGCCTGCACTTTTTTGCTTCATCCATCTTGTCTAATTGGGTGGCTGTGTATGTATGGGCCACATGTGGGGCAGGCTCTGAATGGGTGTTCCTTCAGTCTCTGTTTTAATCTTTGCCTCTCTCTTCCCTGCCAAGGGTATTCTTGTTCCCCTTTTAAAGAAGAAGTGAAGCCTTCACATTTTGATCATCCGTCTTGAGTTTCATTTGTTCTAGGCAACTAGGGTAATTCAAGCATTTGGGCTAATAGCCACTTATCAGTGAGTGCATACCATGTATGTCTTTCTGTGATTGGGTTAGCTCACTCAGGATGATATTTTCCAGTTCCAACCATTTGCCTACGAATTTCATAAACTCGTTGTTTTTGATAGCTGAGTAATATTCCATTGTGTAGATGTACCACATTTTCTGTATCCATTCCTCTGTTGAAGGGCATCTGGGTTCTTTCCAGCTTCTGGCTATTATAAATAAGGCTGCGATGAACATAGTGGAGCACGTGTCTTTTTTTTTTATATGTTGGGGCATCTTTTGGGTATATGCCCAAGAGAGGTATAGCTGGATCCTCAGGCAGTTCAATGTCCAATTTTCTGAGAAATTCCAGACTGATTTCCAGAATGGTTGTACCAGTCTGCAATCCCACCAACAATGGAGGAGTGTTCCTTCTTTCTCCACATCCCGCCAGCATTTGCTGTCACCTGAGTTTTTGATCTTAGCCATTCTCACTGGTGTGAGGTGAAATCTCAGGGTTGTTTTGATTTGTATTTCCCTGATGACTAAAGATGTTGAACATTTCTTTAGGTGTTTCTCAGCCATTCGGCATTCCTCAGCTGTGAATTCTTTGTTTAGCTCTGAACCCCATTTTGTAATAGGGTTATTTGTCTCCCTGTGGTCTAACTTTTTGAGTTCTTTGTATATTTTGGATATAAGGCCTCTATCTGTTGTAGGATTGGTAAAGATCTTTTCCCAATCTGTTGGTTGCCGTTTTGTCCTGACCACAGTGTCCTTTGCCTTACAGAAGCTTTGTAGTTTTATGAGATCCCATTTGTTGATTCTTGATCTTAGAGCATAAGCCATTGGTGTTTTGTTCAGGAAATTTTTCCAGTGCCCATGTGTTCCAGATGCTTCCCTAGTTTTTCTTCTATTAGTTTGAGTGTGTCTGGTTTGATGTGGAGGTCCTTGATCCACTTGGACTTAAGCTTTGTACAGGGTGATAAGCATGGATCGATCTGCATTCTTCTACATGTTGACCTCCAGTTGACCCAGCACAATTTGCTGAAAATGCTATCTTTTTTCCATTGGATGGTTTGGGCTCCTTTGTCAAAAAAATCAAGTGACCATAGGTGTGTGGGTTCATTTCTGGGTCTTCAATTCTATTCCATTGGTCTATCTGTCTGTCTCTGTACCAATACCATGCAGTTTTTATCACTATTGCTCTGTAATACTGCTTGAGTTCAGGGATAGCGATCCCCTGAAGTCCTTTTATTGTTGAGGATAGTTTTAGCTATCCTGGTTTTTTTGTTATTCCAGATGAATTTGCAAATTTTCTGTCTAACTCTTTGAAGAATTGGATTGGTATTTTGATGGGGATTGCATTGAATCTGTAGATCGCTTTCGGTAAAATGGCCATTTTTACTATATTAATCCTACCAATCCATGAGCATGGGAGATCTTTCCATCTTCTGAGGTCTTCTTCAATTTCTTTCTTCAGAGTCTTGAAGTTCTTATTGTACAAATCTTTTACTTGCTTGGTTAAAGTCACACCGAGGTACTTTATATTATTTGGGTCTATTATGAAGGGTGTCCTTTCCCTAATTTCTTTCTCGGCTTGTTTCTCTTTTGTGTAGAGGAAGGCTACTGATTTATTAGAGTTAATTTTATACCCAGCCACTTTGCTGAAGTTGTTTATCAGCTTTAGTAGTTCTCTGGTGGAACTTTGGGATCACTTAAATATACTATCATATCATCTGCAAATAGTGATATTTTGACTTCTTCTTTTCCCGATCTGTATCCCTTGACCTCCTTTTTGTTGTCTGATTGCTCTGGCTAGAACTTCAAGAACTATATTGAATAAGTAGGGGGAGAGTGGGCAGCCCTTGTCTAGTCCCTGATTTTAGTGGGATTGCTTCAAGTTTCTTCCATTTAGTTTAATGTTAGCCACTGGTTTGCTGTATATGGCTTTTTACTATTTTTAGGTATGGGCCTTGGATTCCTATTCTTTCCAGGACTTTTATCATGAAGGGGTGTTGAATTTTGTCAAATGCTTTCTCAGCATCTAATGAAATGATCATGTGGTTTTATTCTTTCAGTTTGTTTATATAATGGATCACGTTGATGGTTTTCCAGATATTAAACCATCCCTGCATGCCTGGGATGAAGCTTCTACTTGATCATGGTGGATGATTGTTTTGATGTGCTCTTGATTCGGTTTGCCAGAATTTTGTTGAGTATTTTTGTGTCGATGTTCATAAGGGAAATTGGTCTGAAGTTCTCTTTCTTTGTTGGGTCTTTGTGTGGTTTAGGTATAAGAGTAATTGTGGCTTCATAGAAGGAATTCGGTAGTGCTCCATCTGTTTCAATTTTGTGGAATAGTTTGAATAATATTGGTATGAGGTCTTCTATGAAGGTCTGATAGAATTCTGCACTAAACCCGTCTGGACCTGGGCTCTTTTTGGTTGGGAGACCTTTAATGACTGCTTCTATTTCCTTAGGAGTTATGGGGTTGTTTAACTGGTTTATCTGTTCCTGCTTTAACTTCGGTACCTGGTATCTGTCTAGGAAATTGTCCATTTCCTGCAGATTTTCAAGTTTTGTTGAGTATAGGCTTTTATAGTAAGATCTGATGATTTTTTGAATTTCCTCTGAATCTGTAGTTATGTCTCCCTTTTCATTTCTGATTTTGTTAATTTGGAAACACTCTCTGTGTCCCTCTCGTTAGTCTGGCTAAGGGTTTATCTATCTTGTTGATTTTCTCAAAGAACCAACTTTTGGTTCTGTTGATTCTTTCTATGGTCCTTTTTTGTTTCTACTTGGTTGATTTCAGCTCTGAGTTTGATTATTTCCTGCCTTCTACTCCTCCTGGGTGTATTTGCTTCTTTTTGTTCTAGAGCTTTTAGGTGTTCCAGCTTGTTTCTTGAGACCATTTTCTTGGAAAAATTTTTCCTAGCCTTTTACTCTGAGGTAATGTCTGTCTCCATCACTAAGGTGTGTTTCTTGTATACAGAAAAATGCTGGGTCCTGTTTTCTTATCCAGTCAGTCTATGTCTTTTTATTGCAGAATTGAGTCCATTGATGTTGAGATATTAAGGAAAAATGATTATTGCTTTCTGTTATTTTTGTTGTTAGGGGTGGAATTATGTTTGTGTGGCTATCTTCTTTTGGGTTTTTTGAAAGATTATTTTTTTCTAGGGTGGGGTTTCCCTCTTCTGTTGTACTTTTCCATCTATTATCCTTTCTTTGTAGGGCTGGATTCGTAGAAAGATATTGTGTAAATTTGGTTTTGTCATGGAGTATCTTGATTTTTCCATTTATACTAATTGAGGGTTTTGCTGGGTACAGTAACTTGGGCTGGCATTTGTGTTTTCTTATTGTCTGTATGACATCTGCCCAGGATCTCTGGCTTTCATAGTCTCTGGTGAGAAGTCTGGTGTAATTCTGATAGGTTTGCTTTTATATGTTACTTGACTTTTTTTCCTTTCTGCTTCTAATATTCATTCTTTGTTTTGTGCATTTGGTGTTTTGATTATTATGTAGCAGAAGGCATTTCTTTTCTGGTCCATTCTATTTGGAGTTCTGTAGACTTCTTGTATCTTCATGGGCATCTCTTTCTTTAGGTTAGAGTTTTCTTTTATAATTTTGTTGAAGATATTTAATAGCCCTTAAGTTGGTAATCTTCACTCTCTTTTATACGTATTATTCTTAGGTTTGGTCTTCTCATTGTGTCCTGGAGTTCCTGGATGTTTTGTGTTCAGAGTTTTTTTTTTTTTTTTTTTTTCATTTTTTTTGACGGGTTGTGTCAATGTTTTCTATGGTTTCTTCTGTGCCTGAGATTCTCTCTTCTATCTCTCTTGTATTCTGTTGGTAATGCTTGCATCTATGACTCCTGGTCTTTTTCCTAGTTTTTCCATCTCCAAATCTCCAAGGTTGTCTCCTTGTGGTTTCTTCTGGATTTTTTTTTTTTTTTTTTTTTTTTTTTTTTTTTTTTTTTTTTTTTTTTTTTTGAGCTGAGGACCGAACCCAGGGTCCCTTGTGGTTTCTTTATTGTTTCTATTTTCATTTTTAGGTCCTGAATTGTTTTGTTCAATTCCTTCACTTGTTTGACTGTGCTTTCCTATAATCCTTTAAGGGACTTTTGTGTTTCCTCTTTAAGGGCTTCTACCTGTTTACCTGTGCTGTACTATATTTTTTAAGGGAGTTGTTTATGTCCTTCCTAATTTACTCTATCATCATCATGTGATTTTAAATCCAAATCTTGCTTTTCTGGTGTGTTGGGGTATCCAGAACTTACTGTAGTGGGAGAACTGGGTTCCGATAATGCCAAGTAGTCTTGGTTTCTATTGCTTATGTTCTTGTGCTTGCCTCTTGCCATCTGGTTATCTCTTTGTGGACCTGCCCTTGCTGTCTCTGTCTCTTCTGTGATCCTGGTTGTGTCAGAACTCCTCAGAATCCAGCCGTCTCTGTGGTCCTGATTCTGGTATCTTGTGATCCTGTGATACTGGGTGTTTCAGAACATTTTTGATCCTGGGCATATTAGAGCACCTGGGAGTCACACCTCTGGGTATTTTGGGACTGGGAGTGGAGCCAGCACCCAAGGTCTGCTCAGGGCACTGGTTCAGACTGGAAGGGACCTGTGTATCTGGCTGGTTGGGGGTTCCTGCATCCCCGGATCCTGGGGGACCCAGTTACTCTGGGTGTTGTGGTTTTTGGGGAGGATGTTGTGGCCTCTCCTGTGATCTTGGGTGTTTCAGAGCACCTGGGAGTCAGGCTCCCTCTGGTCATAGGAGTGGGTCTGAACCAGCTAGGGCGCTGGTTCAGACCAGAAGGAACCTGTGCCAATGGCTGTGCAGTGGTCCCGCATCCCTGCATTCTGGGGGTCCCAGTTATTCCTGGTGTTGGGGTACTTGTGGCCTCCACACCTCTGATCCTGGATGTGTTAGACACCTGGGAGTTGGGCTTCCTCTGGGTGTTGTAGGACTGGGTACAGAGCCAGTGCCCAAGGTCTTAGAATCCCTTCTGACATTAACATTGTTATTCTTTCTATGCGGAACAGGCTATAAGATATTATTGGCAAGAAAAGACTATTGCAGTACTGTTTCCTAACCTTGCTATCTAGTCCAGGAGTTTCCAGGTTCCTGTTGAGAGAATTGAAAGATCATATACAAATAGCAAAGCAACAAGAAGTGTTAGCCCCTTAGGCTAAAGTGACAGGTGCTTGTGGCTTCCTTCTGTGGAGTCTAAGAGGGAGAAGAGTTAGTTGCTAAGTGGTATAGTGTGGTTGATTTCTTTGTTTAATCAACAGGCTTAGGTTATGCAAGCCTGACTTTGCTGTGCCTGTCCTTTCCCATGATGATTTTGATCATAAGCATGCCCAATTATGGATAGGCATAAATGGCAAATAGAGGATTTACCCTAAAAGTTTACTTAGAACATACTACTGTGCCTGAATCCAAAACTGGTTCACACTGGATTGGATCCCTGCCTCTGGTTCCTAGAAATATTCTGCAACATGTTTGAATGGAAAGTAACCACAGAAGGGGAGTTACCAAGAAGTTGCTAAGGGGAATAACTTAATCCATTGTTTGAAGTGGAGTCTGCCCTTCAACTACATTTTGGTGCAGGCGAGGATCCCAGGTTGTTAGTAATGGAGTATTTGTGTCGTGTAAGCCAAGCGGAGTCTATGTTTCTAAGCTATTCTCTGCAATGGCAGTGAAAGACAATAGTGACATGGTTTGGGTGAGTTTAGTTAAATGATGGTAGATATGGGGAAAATTAGTTGGATTCTGGGTATAGTTTGAATGTAGACTTCATGTGTCAGTGTGGTGGTTTGAAGGAGAATGGCTCCTATAGGCATATATGTTTGAATACTTGCTCCTCTGATGGTAGAACTATTTGGGAAGGAATGGGAGGTGTGGTGTAGCTTTTATTTTATGTTTCTCTTTTCCAATATTTGGTGTAGGTTCTTCAACTGCCTCCGAACAATGTCTTCTTTGGCTCATCTTTTTCTGGCTCAACTGTCACCAACTGTCTTCTCTAACCCTGCTCTCTGACCCTACTCTCTGTCTCCAGGTACCTCCCCTCTTCTGCCAACTGGACTCTATTATTCTCTGATTCTGATCCTATTCCTCTGTCTCAGCTTCTGCAGGCTTTTTTTGTATCCCAGAATTCCAAGAGGCAATCAACACTGAAAGGCACAGAGTCCGGTAAAGGGCTAGGCACACAAAATGAATCATACTACAGTGTAGCCTTGTTGAAGGAGTGTCATGCACACAGGCCTTGAGACTTCAGAAGTCTCCCATCCTTCCTAATGTGCTCTCTGCCTCCTGCTTGTAGTTTTGAGATGTGAGCTCTCAACTCTTCCTGCTTACATGCCTTTTTACCAAAAATACTGACATTGGCAATTAGTCAGTTCCTAAAATGTTATTGGGAGAAGCCAGGCCCAAGGATAATTTTTTGCCTAACATGCATCCATTTTTCTGTCCTCCTTTGTTGTGCAGAGGCTAGGTATACTCCTAAAGTGCACTTCCCAGTGCCTTTGCAGGCGGACAGCCTATTGATGTAGGGTCTGACAGTTAGATTCATCTGAGCTTTCAATTCAGAATTAAGTTGGAGAAAAGGAGTGGAGGTTCCAAGAGACAGAGAGTAGGGTCAGAGAGCAGTGTTAGAGAAGTCAGTTTGTGACAGTTTAGCCAGGAGAAGCTGAGCCAAAGAAGATATTGTCAGGAGCTGTGCCAGTTAGCTAGACTCTTCAGCCTATTCTCATCTATTAGTTACTTTGAAACACACTTTATAAGTTGTAATAATTTCCCTTTCTGCTTACACTGGACAAATTCTATTATCAGTATGTGAGTTCTAGCTGACCCATTCCTCCCATGGATTTGCTATACTGTTAACATTGATGACATATATATATATATATTTCCACTAAGAAACAGGGAATAGGAGCACAGTGTGTTGTGAGTGTGCATTCATAATAGAGAGAAGGTTTGTGTATAGCTTTAGAGAGTGCTCACAGACTATTCTATCATGTGTTCCACTAGACAATAAAGATCAGGACTCAAATACAGAATTCACAATTCCCAAGTTTCATGGAAAGCCCAGCGATGCTGTTCGCCTCTTCTGTGGCCCGAACGTAGGATACGTGTGGCCTTGGAAGTCTCATGCAATTACTAATGTCCTGGAAGTCCGTGGGCACCGGCTACGGGGTCAGTATCTGCATCCTAATTATGACCATGTACAGGAGGACTTGAACAAGAATGCTGGAATCCAACAGGCACTGGCTGTACAACAGGCTCTCCTGGAGGTGAGAGCAGGGGTTTAAGAAATGGGCTTCTGGCTGCCAGCTCCCATTACAGCTGCTGCCTTCTGCTTTATACATCTTATTTGCCCATAGGACATGAGGCAGGAGGTGCAGGAATTCTGCAATAAACAGCAATGGGTAGAAGACATCTATGAGTTCCTGAAAGCCTGGAACTCTAAGAAGCTAGAGGACCTGAGAGGCTCTCCTATCAGTGACTATGTAAAACTGGTAAGAAAGCTGAAAAATTGGCAAGAACGTGTCTCCAATATGCCTGTCGAGCTGCTGACAAAAAGCAAGTTGCTGCTCTTGAGTGGCCGTGATGTTCAAGAAGAGTTGGGTAAGTGCTTCTTGTCTTCTCTATATCTTCCTTCCTTACATCCTTACACATGGGTTACCATGGGGCTAGAATATCGTCTAGAAACCTTTGATTCGGGTCCCTGTTTGTATCTTTAGAGTCTTCCAGAGCACTAGCTCATAGCTCCTCCTTTTTGCCATCAAAAGTTTGGCTTTCCTATATTCCTATTTGGAATTCCCTGTATTTATTGGGAATCATGTTCTAGTTAATGAAAACTTTTCTATTCTTGTAAAGAAAGGTCAAACCATATATGACTAAGAAGCTTATCCTGAGCTTGGATTTCTTCACAGAGAGTCTTGGGAATCTAGGATGACCCTTTCTTGAATGTAATGGTGCTAAAATTTCTACCACCATCTGCATGAGTGAGAAGTTCCTCTCTGTTTTTGCCTCATGCTGCAGTCCTGCCTCTGTGGACAATGGCAAAGCAGCATACACTTCCCAGTTAATGAGGACTCTTCTCATTAACAACAGTCACTGTGGTCCAACTCAGTCTATTTTGAATATTTAGTCAGTTCAGAATCCTTAACACCACTGATTTTTATTCTCAATTATTCTCTGCTCCATTTTGCTTCCACGGGAACCCTGGCACTGGGGCAGCCTACTAGGTTGTACAATATCTGCACAGAGTATATAACACTCCCTTGCCTGGTCCTAGCCCTGTTGACATTGATGATTCTGGTGCTGGTGCATCGCAGGCTGGTGTAGCTGGGATGTGTTCTGTGTGCATTTTTTCTTTTTTCTTTAAAAGTTGTGTGTGTGTGTGTGTGTGTGTGTGTGTGTGTGTGTGTGTTGCACAATATGCAGGGTGCGTATAGTGTGCAAGTGCCAGCAGAGGCTAAAAGAGGGCATTGGATTCCCTGGAGCTGGTGTCATGTCCAATATGGGTGCTGGGAAATAAACTTTGGTACTCTACAAGAACAGCAAGTTCTCTTAACCTTTGGGCCATTTCTCCAGCCCCACCCTTCTCTGAATCAGCCCAACCATGGCTCCTATTGCCATGGTGGCTCTTTGGGAGGTTAATGAAGTCTTTTTCTTATCTCTTGCGTTTGCCACTTGTTTTAGCCGACCACTTCTATGTTGTCTTAGGATCCCTTATATCTAATACAGAAACTGCATCCAGGCTCAGTGGGATCAATGTTCTGCTATCTGGGGTATCTCCGGTCATTTGGGACCAGGAGGACTTGTAAATATTGGGTTCATTTCCTCTCTGCCACAACACAGCACACCATAATTTTTACTATGCAGTGACTGTTTACTATCAAAACTGGAAGCCATTTAAGGAGGCCTCATCCCAAAGTTCCATGTAAAAGTAGGACTTAAGAACACTCTGGTCCGTTTCCTCTTCAGTCCATCTACTTTTCTTTTTTGTTTCGTTTTGTTGTTGTATTTTCTAAACATGGTTTTTCTCACTGTCCTAGAGCTCACTCTGTAGACTAGGCTGACCTAGAAATCCAAGCTCTCCCTGCCTCTGTCTCCCACGTGTTTGGATTAGAGGTGTGCTCCCTCACCCTGAGTCCTCCAGTCACATCATACTCTACTAGGTCAAGACCAATTATTAATATTCCTGGATCTGAGAAGTCTGGTTTATAACCTCTTTTTCTTATCTCCCCCTTTCTCTATCTTACTTCCTGTGTGAAGTATGGCTCATGCTGTCACGTCCCAGCTAAGTGCCTAGACTATGAGCCGGCTGGCCTCAGAGAGGCTTAGAGTGGAGTAAATTAGGAACTCATTGCTTTGTTTACTTAGGAAATATGAAGGCATTTTGATCCTCACATAGGCTCAACCACAGTACCTATTTACAGGAGAAAAATCAAACACACATATACAGACACAGACACACAGACACACAGACACAGACACAGACACAGACACACACACACACACACACACGCACACACACACGCGCACGCACACACACACACGCGCACACACACACACACACACACACTCACACACACGCACACACACACAGGCCTGCTTTCTTTATGAAGGTGTGAGCCTTTTGATAGCACTCACCTGCCTAGCCATCCTGGCTATTGCTCCTTACTAGATGAATGCACAGACCTCATGAATTTCTTATGGACCACTGAGGCTTCCATCTCGTGAGCAGGGGTTTGTTCTAGCAAGGCAGGACTGGTTCAATTTCTCTATTGACCCTGATTTGGGCAGGCTTTTCTCTGGCCCTGCCCCAGGAGTCTTTAATTTCTTTCTAGTTTGTGAATTCCATGATCCACTGACCTCTTCAAGTTGAGAGTTTAGTGTCCTAGTGTCCTAACTCTGGCTCTCACTGACTTTGTGATGTAAGACCACTCAGCTTTGGGTTCTTTGTAGCCTAGGCAGGCTAATGTGTCATGTGGGATTACAGAAAGAAAAACATTTTTTTTCCTTTTTTATTTTTTGCTTTAGTTTTGAATTACTTCTAGAAGTGACTGATGTAGACAGTGGCATTTTTATTTCCTCTTATTCCATGACTGCTTCAGTCTTCTAACTGACCATCCTTGATGTTAATTCTGCCCCTTTTCTTTACAAACTCACTTGAACAGAGAAAGGTAGAAATACACCACACCTAACTTATCACCAAGTCTTTCCCTTTCTTCTCCCCTTTGATATCTCTCAAACATTTTCCAGTTCATCACCACCCAGCTCTTGAACCCAAGGAGCCCCAACATTTGATCATGCCATTGCTTCTTTATGTCATGTGAAAACACTGCTGCACTCCCACATGGTCTTCCTGGCACCACAGCAGCAGCATTCAGTGGCCTGGTGGCCATCACCACCAAGGGAGATGTTCAGCATAGGTGCTCTTCAAAAGGTCCTTCTTGGTAGGGTTCATCAGATTCATCTCTTGGTACCTAGTTTTCTTGTATAGTCTTTCCAAGTCTCTGAGAGTGCCATCTACAGTGTATCTCAGTTGCCCTCCAAACTCACTATTCTACCCACCAGTTGCATAGATGCTAATAGAGGGTAGGTAGGTTTACTTTCTGTATAACATTATATAGTATATTATAAAAGGAATTACAAATTCTAGCTAGCTCATGTGAAAGACACACAGCCCAGGTGTTTATTTATGAGCTGTGAGCCTAGACTGGGCAGGCTTGGAGCTGTTGTATTACATCCCAGCCATATGCCCCTGGTACTTGCTGTTTGGCCTGGCCACGTACTCATAGTCCATCTCCTCTTAAGGTGGCCGCCTCCTCCGTTAGTCTCATCTCTTCTCCTTTTCCTCTCTTTACTTGCAACCCCCAGACAGGTAACTGAAAACCCACCCACCTAGTTATTGTATGTGAAGTACTATCTACCGCTCAACCACAGACCTTTTATTGGTGTGTGTTTGTAAAACATTCATCCCACTGGGCCTGGAGCAGTTTCTTTCTTTCTTTCTTTTTTTTTTTGGTTCTTTTTTTCAGAGCTGGGCATCGAACCCAGGGCCTTGCGCTTCCTTGGCAAGCGCTCTACCACTGGGCTAAATCCCCAACCCCTCTGGAGCAGTTTCTGTGTTGAAAATAAGGGATCCTAAGGTAACTTGGAGAACAAGGTTATATAACATCATTTGGTGTATGTAAGGCTCTCCTTGTCTCGGGCCTTTAGCATTTGAATATATAACAATACCAGTCAAACCCACCACAGTATATAAAATAAAATTGTAGTATTATATATATATATATATATATATATATATATATATATGTGTGTGTGTGTATACCACAGACTACGTGTATACATGTTTAACTCTGTAACCTGAACTATAATGGAGCAAAGTGAAGCTCTGTAAGTATGAATCTTTATTCTCCATTGCATAATGTGAACCAAGTACAGTTAACCTCTCTGAGTCTTTATGTGCTTATTCATAAAATAAGTATAAACAATAGTACTTACTCAAAGGGTAAAGTAAATTATTGTATGTGAAGTACTTGAAATGATGTCTGACATATAATAAGTACTCAGTACTGGATTTGTGGTATATAGTATCTTTATATTGCACTTTGATACCCTATGCCTATTTTAACACACCTAAACTGGAGAAGTTCTTATAACATTGCAGTATGTCAGTTTAATTTTCCCTTTTTTTAGTAGTATTTAAAATTGTGATATCTTTTATAACTAGTGAGATCTTAAGGGCCTGAAGAGATGGCTCAGTGGTTAAGAGCACTGACTGCTCTTCTAGAGGTCCTGAGTTCAATTCCCAGCACCCACATGGTGGCTCACAACCATCTGTAATGGGATCTGATGCCCTCTTCTGTGTCTGAAGACAGCTGCAGTGTACTCCTGTATAATAAATAAATATATCTAAAAAAAGAGGCAGTGAATTGTATCATGTGAATATTATTCCAGACTTCTTTGTAAAAAAAATTATATTTGGGTCTGGAGCGATAGCTTAGTGGGCAAGTGTGTGGACTGCTGTTCCAGAAGATCTGAGTTTGGTTCCCAGTATCCCTGGTATACATTCAGGAAAGCAAATTTATTTGGCTTCCTCTGGCACCTATGATTCCTTGCACATACTCCAACCAACCAACCCCCCCCACACACATACACACACTATACAATTAAAAGTAATAAAACTAAAAAAATAGAATTACAGTTATATATTTGTTTTGAGTGTGTGTGCTCACATGTCATGGTGCATGTGTGCACAATCATAAGTGTGTGAGTGTGAAAGTCAAAGGACATTCAAAAGAGTCAGTTTTCTCCACCATGTAGGTGCTGAGGATTGAACTCAGGTTGTCAGGCTTGCTTACCTTTACCCATCTGAGACATCACTACAGCCCCCTTATTCCTGCTTCCTGAGACAATGAATTTGTTCTTATTATTAAGGTAGATTATCTTCTAACCCTATATCCACTCCCAACTGCTTTCCTTGAATCTGCAAAAGCAAAATATATGCTGGGCTTGGTGGAATATGAGAGCAAAACCATGTATTCAAAATGCCAAAATCAAACCAAACAAAAAGAAACAGAAAAAGGCAGCTTTAATCCTCTTCTTGGTGTCCCTCTGCTAGAAGAAAGACTCCAAAGGAACACAAGACAAGGACTCATGAATGTATACTTCCATGTTGCTTGGAGTGTTAGAACTATTCGCACATTCAATTCAATACTCTCCTCCGTAGAGGCCTCCTCAAGCTTTCTCAGGGTCCACTTCCCCTCATGATGAAGGGCTGGTATCCATCAGTTCAGAGGATTTACTACACTATGAGAACCCCTTGTAATTGTCCCTTTATGTCTATATGCTTACCTCTATTGTTGTAGTATGAGGAAACGTCCTGTCTTGTCCTTTCCCTCTTGTATATTAACTTGATATGCTTATTTCTATGCATCCCCTAACACTATATTCTCTTATTTCCAGAATCCAAGTTAAATAACCTGAGGAAGAACATTCTTGAACAGGTGAAAGATGAATGCTGGAGCCGTAATCAGCAGCTGATGAAAAAACTGACAGAGTTCTTGCAGGTCTTCCAAACCATCAACTTAGACATTCATGCCATTGCACAGTGCTCCCAAAAAGTGAGTTCTCCTCATCCTTTCTTCCTCATATATCCAGGGTCCGGCCTGCTCAAAAGCTCATTTAGATTTTTGTTGAGTTCTTTACAGGGTTTGACAATCTGAAGCCATGCTTGCATTATGTCATCTGTCCTTGCTGTTTATGTGCTGCTCTACTTCCTCATACAGGAGCAGACCCCAAAGAAACAAGAGAGAACCTTGCTTTAAGACATTAGTTCTCCGGGTTGGGGATTTAGCTCAGTGGTAGAGCACTTGCCTAGCAAGCGCAAGGCCCTGGGTTCGGTCTCCAGCTCCGAAGAAAAGACAAAAAAAAAAAAAAAAAAAAAAAAAAAGAAAAAAAAACGACATTAGTTCTCAACATGTGGGTTGCGCCACCTTTAGGAGTCAAACAACCCTTTTACGGGGGTCAGTGAAATTACAGTTATGAAGTAGCAATGAATATAATTTCATGGTTGGGGTCACCACAACATGAGGAACTGTATTAAAGATTGCAGCTTTAGGAAGGTTGAGAACCACTGCTTTCAAAGATGTGTCTTTGTATCTTGGGACAATTGGTCTGTGAAGGATATATTGTCCTGTCATCAGGTCTGGGAGATAAGAACTAGATGTCTTTTAAGACCTAAGTCTAAAGCAAGTCTGATCCTAGATAGTCCTCCTCATCTCAAATGGTTTAAAGGCTGAAGCTGGGTTTGGAGCCTCTAGATGCCCCACTCTGGAAGATGGGATTTCCCCTTGAGGGTGAGTCCAGGGTTGTTGGGGTGCTGGTCTTAGGCTGTCACCTCTGCAGCTGAATGAAGCCAACGAGCAATACTGCCACCTGGAGGAGCAAGTGGAATATGTCCGATCACTCCATGACCTCATCCGGAACCACTGTGTCCTCTTCATTTCTGAGAATGAGACTCTAGACATCGCGGTAAGAGAATAATATAAGAAATTATTCATCTCTCCTGGTCTCCCTTCTCTATAACCACATCTCAATTGTCCTCTGCTTGACCCACAGCTTCTGGATTTATGGGAGACATTTCAGTTCGAGAGAAGCCAAGTTTCAGAGTTCCTGCTCAGTAGACGACATGCCATTGTGCCCAAGCTGCAGCAGTTGATGGCAGCAGCATTGGCAGAGCTGGAAGGCCTGCTAGCGAAGGCACTGTCTGGTCCCTTTATGGATCCTTCCCAAGAACAGAGGAGCACTGAGCAACAGCTTGGTGCCTTGGAGAATCAGTTCCTGAATACACTCAATAACTTCAATGCCCTATGCTATGCTTACCGCTCCTTCACCGGTACTGATCTTCACCGTCTCCACTTTCACCCTGGGATGGGCTGTCCAACTAAGATAAGGGTTGGGACTTGGGGTCTTGTGTCTTCTGTGATCCTAAACAAGCCTTGAGAATCATATACTTCCCCTGGTCTCTTTTACAAACAAATATCAGAGGACAAAAGCCTCATTTGTTATATGTCTCAGCTGCTATGTTAGCAGATACAGGGAGTTCACGGTCTGGAAGGGAAAACAAACAGCTTAATGTTTCATTAGAATGTGATGGGGCCAGGGTTGAACACTGGTTCAGAAGAAAAGTGTACACTTACTGTAAAAATTTAGCCTGTGTGTAGCCTTGGTCAGTGCTGTCCTATTCTAAGCAGCAGGTCATGGATAAGAATAGTCAAGATAAGATCTTGATATGGTTGCTGACCACTGCCTCCAGCCAACATATCTTAAAGAAAAACAAAGCAAAACAAAACAAAACTGGTGAGTTTCACTATCCCACAGGAGATCAGGACAGAGCTGCTGATCCATGACCAGCTTTCTCTACAGCTGTACAGCTAGGCTGGTTCACATGGGCTCTTTTCCCATATGCTGTCACTTAACCTCTTGAAAGGGTGCATTGTGAGTTGCTCCTTAGTCAGCTGTCAACTGGGCCTTTTAGCTAGGTGGGGTGGAGATGCTCTAGAACTCTAGAACCATCCTTCATCAGGAACTTTTTTTTTCTTTTTGCAGAGTACTAAGAAGCTTTCAGTCCATATTCTAACTGATTTCAACCATAGACTCAACCCTTTCTGTTAGGAGTTTGGATTGTTGGTGGAAAAGCAGGGTAGAGGACTCAGGCCAGGCATTGCTAGGCCCAGGGAACTGCATAGCAATATATACACTTCCTTCTGTCCCCAGCTCCTCATCTAATTCTAGTTTTTGTAAAAATAATCTAGTACTTTAGATCCTGATGATTTAATAACCATCCTCTATTTCTGAGTGTTCATTCACTTACCATTCATTAAACACTTATTTGTTTAATGTCTATTACTGAGCTTAAAATACACCAACAAATGGCAAACCATCTTTTGTAAATGGAACCAATATTGCAACTAGAGAAGAAAGATGATAAATAATAATTATCAAATATAACTAAATTACATAGCATATTAGAAAGTGATAAGTAAAGACATTGGGGGAAAACACCAGAACAAGAAATAGTGTCTGAAAATTCAGTTGATTAGAGAACAGTGTTTTATGGGGTAGTCTGCATAGGCCTCATGAGGAAGGTACTGTTGCAGCAAGCACTTGGAGTTGGAGGTGGTGATGGTGTGAGTGGTGGTTCTCTGTAGCAAGAATTTCCTATAAAATAATGGGGAAAAAAGCCTGTAGGTCCAAGGCTCTGGCAACAGGGAGTATTCCTGGTGTATATCTGAGCCTAGTCTAGTATGGCTGGAATTGAGTAGGTGAGCAGGGTAGAGAGGAGCCCTTTTAGTTGATCACTATGGCATTTCCTCAGGAATCCTTTCTTTGAAATCATTGCTCTTTGGGTGGCCCCACTTCCATGGTTGAACTGAGAGATTTACATAGGCACATCAACTTTTTTCCTGGACTTTTGTTCATGATGGGCTTTTGATTGATCCATTCCCCACAACTATGGCCCATTCTCAGCCAGCTATGTTCTGCAGGGCATAAGACTACTATGTCTCCGCCTGCTTCTGGGAACCGGCCTATAGTACTGCAGCAGCGCATCTGGAGGCTTTACAGGATCATCCACGAAAACTTCAGCGAGTGGAAATGTGTGGCTTTTAGCAAGGTCCTGACACTCCTTCTGGGAGCTCTTGCTGGGGGCAGAAGTTGGTAGGTGGAGGTCGGGAGGGTATCAAACTGACAATAAGCTCTTTCCTATGCAGTTCAATCTTTCTATGGCCCGGGAGAAGACCAATGCCTGGCTGACAGAGGCTGCAAGGCTCAGCACAGCCCTGGGGCAGCAAAGCCCTGTGCTCCAACGCTGTATGCGCATGCTAGAGGAGTTTCGAGCTTACCTGCCCTTGCTTATCAAGCTGGGCAGCCTGGAGCTGCAGGATGTTAATACCCAATCCCTCTTGAGAGGTGTGTTTGGTTAGAGCAGGGGAGAGGGATGAGAAAAAACAGTGTTTGGAGTAATTTCCTGCTGCTTTTGCTAGAACATTGTTCCACCCTCCTCTTTCCCACATATGCTAAACTCATTTCAACCTGGGGAAACACTTTTCTATACTGGCTCATTACAACACAGGGTCCTCTTAACCAATGGGGATTAGTCTCAGATTTGGGTTCAAGTTGTGCCTTGGACCTTAGGCTCTGGGTTCTTGGCTCTGGGTTCTGCTCCTGATCTTGAACTGCAGTCCAAGCTGGTCTGGGCTCAAGGTAGAAATGAGTTTTGGGATACGAGTTCACTTTTAGCTATGTGCTAGGTGTTGTTCTGTCTGGTCTGTTCTATTCCAGCATTAGGGCTGGGTGGTCTACAAAGCTTGGACCTCCTTACACTGGGCCGGCTGCTCAATTGTCCACTGCTGGAATTCGCAGACCGAATCAATCAGGTAGGGCTCACAAGAAGGAATGGAGGTGGTTGGAGTAAAAAATGTGGGCTAAAACCAGTCAAGGCCTATAAAGCAGTCCCTGGAGCTGTGGGGACAGTGGGTGGTGTGGAGGTAAGAGGGAAGCTGGGACTGGGTCACATCCTAGAGGGTAGGAAGAGTCCCTATCCATCTGCAAATGAGTACCTGATGGGCAGTTCCAGACTCATATCTGACTAAATGCTTCCTTCCGGTGGTGGAAGGAAGTGAGTAACGGCCTCAAAGCTGTGGGCACATAGACGGACACATGTCTGCCAATGATTACTTGATCCCTAAGGGGCACAGACTGACTAGGTAGGGTATTGTCTGCTCAGTAGGGAGTCATCAGGAGGCTGCTCAGTGGAGGCAGCCATACTGAGCCAAGTATTAACTTGTGCTGCAAGCACATCACTGAAGCCTGCTGGTCCCACTCCTCCTTTATCACTGAGACTTCTACTCTTCAGGCCCCTAGGTTCTGCATCAGACCCAGTCCTCAAGGCCCAGTTTCAAAGCTGCCCTACCTGAGTCACTAGCCAGGTGTGGTTCTGAGACATACCTTTTCCAGGTCTGGCAGCGCGATAAGGAACGAATTCATGCCCAAGAGATCCTACAGCAGATGCAGCAGTACTGGGAGGGGCGCCAGCTGCGTCTGCTCAACTTCATCCTGCAAGTGCCCTACAGGCCTCCAACCTCAGAGCGCTCCAAAAGGCCGGCACTCCGAAGCCCCCAGTGGGAGTTAGTGGGCAAGGATAGCGGCACCTTCCTCCTCTCAGGTTGGTCTCAGCTTTATGCTCCAGTGAATGCCTCCAGTTAAAGGCTCTTTTCATCTACCAATCATCAAATATGGCTCCCATAGTCAGGCCCATCCTTAAAGATAAGCTGAGACATACATGTTTTGTGAAATAGCATCTTCCAAGCTCCCTTAATATCTAGTCTTTGCAGGAACTCATTACACAACATTCCTTCCTATACTCAATTCCTGGCTCCTTCAGCAAATCCTTTTCTGGTATACTAGAAAATGATTTTGCATGCCATGGTGCATATGTTGAAATCAGAGGACATCCTGCAGGGCTTAGTTCTCTTTCTACCATGTAGGTCCAGAGCATGAAACTAGGCCATCACACTTGACAGTGGCAGCCCCCCCCCCTTTTTTTTTTCTAGCTGAGCCATCTGGCCAGTCCTAAAAAATTACTCATAGGGCTGGAGAGATGGCTCAGTGGTTAAAAGCACTTAATTTCTCTTTTAAAGGACCTGAGTTCAATTCCCAGCAGCACATGACACCTCACAACCATCTGTAACTCCAGTCCAGGAATTCAGTGCCTTCTGTTGGCTTCCACAGGCATTCGGCAGGCAGGCAGACAGACAGACTCACCCCCCCCCCCACACCCCCCCCACACACAACATCTACACATGTAAAATACATCTTTAAACAATTCTCTCCACCTATTAATTCTCTGTCTTCTGGATTTTATCCTGCTGATTTTATTCTTCATTCATTCATTCATTCATTCATTCATTTCATCCTTTCTTTTTCTCCCAGTTGACAGAAGAAAACTCTATTGACCCTGAGCCACAGGCCAAGCAGGGCCCCCACCTCATTTGACCTCATTGTTGGGGTACAGGTTGTTGGTGTAGCTACACTTGTTGTGGCAGTTGACAGCATGGGTTTGCAGGCATGCATAGCACTTACAGCAGGTTGTGACAGCTGTACTGTATAAGCTGAGCAAAGAATGCCTCAATGAGGCCACCATACAGGCATTGTACCAGGTGGAGGGTGTACTCTTTCCAGATGTTGGAGTCAGGTGCAGCCATCCTCCAGAAGCTTGCCAGTGATGTTAGCCACTCCTGGCTAGATGGAATGCCTTTCATGTCTTGGATCTTGACCTTCACCATCTCCATGGTGTCAAGGTATCACTGGGCTCAACCTTGAGGGTAATGACTGGTGGGTTAGAAATCTCGGCTCACGTCCTGACAAACCACACCAGGCTAACATGGTTCCACGTGGAAAGTTTTAATGGAAAAATGAGACAATGGAGAGGGACGAGAGAAAGAAGAAAAGAGGAGAGGAGTAGAGGCGGGCCATGAGCATGTGGAGGGTAGGGGGTAGGGGAATGGGGAGAAAAAGGACAAAGGGAAAGAGGTGAAGAGCAAGGGAGAACAAGAGCAAGAGCAAGACAGTGAGGAGGGGGCAAGCAGCCCCTTTTATAGTGTCAGGCATGCCTGGCTGTTGCCAGGTAACTGTGGGGCAGAGTTTAGACAGAATGCTAACAATGATGGTCTTGCACATCAGGGTCTTTAGGAAGATCTGCACGTCTGCCAACTGGCCACCTTGTTGAAGAAAAAGAGTCATTTTTTCTTTTCTTTTTTTCTTATTAAAGTCAAGGGCCTCCTTTGTATCAAACAGATATATCCCTATCTGACATCCCAGTGAGAAACTGACAGTACCATACATTTAAATGCATGATAGACCACAATACTGAGGTGTTAATGGCTTTTAAATAAGTGCTTGTTGCAGTTTTCCTCTCAACCCAGCTAGCTCCCAAATAATTGAGACTGGACTATTTATTTACCAAGCTTTAAGGACACAACAACTGAGCAATATTACTTTATTTTAATCCTCTAAATTAATCTGGCTACCTCCCAGTCAAAGTCTCAGTGAGACTTATATTTGAGTATTGATTTGTCTCTCTGGGCTCCAGGTGTTTTCTCATGGTGTCTCCTGGAGTCTCTCCCCATGGAGAATCCCCACTTCCTCTCTTTCCTCCCACCTTCCAGCCCTTTTCTCTCCTCTGGTCAGTCACTGGGTGATCAGCTTCTTTATTGGCCAATCAGGAAATAATTGGGGAGCAATGTACACAACATTAAGTTAAGAGATTCTCAGAATAAGGGTTGCAACCAGGTATGGGGCAGAGAAATCAGCATTTGAATAATACAAGGATAATCTTCACACAGTGCACAATAACATTATGCCTACCCTGAGCACAGTAGGTAAGAGGAGACCAGCTCAAAGAGACAGAGATATTAAGAGAAGTACAACCTAGACAGCAGCCTCGGGCTAACTTTTGAAGTAAGAGTTTGTCAGATTTGCAAGGTGAGCAAAGAATGCCACATAGGGAACAGCATTTTTACAACTTAGGGGGAAGAAAGCGTTTATTTGGCTTATCAAGAAAATAATTAAGGGATTATTCTATCAAGGGAAGCCAAGACTGGAACTCAAGGTAGGCATCTAGAGACAGAAACTGAAGCAAGATCACAAACGAATGATTGATACTGGCCTACTTCCTCTGGCTTCCTCACTTACCTCACTTATATAGCTAAGGCCCACCTGCCTTTGTATGATGCTGCTCACAGTAGCCTGAGCCTCCCTATATCAATTAGCAATCAAGAAAATGACCACAGACATGCCCACAGATTAAGGTAATTCCTCAATTGAACTTCCTTCTTCCAGATGTGTCAAGTTGAGAACTGAAGCTAACTATGACAAAAAACATCCAAAATGTGTGGGAATTGCTAGTAGAGGGGAAATTCTCTTATTGAACATAAAGGGTATCAAACCAGTGAATCCAAGAAGTTAAGTATATAATCATGATAAGTAGGTAAATAGGACTTGAGATTTTTATTTTAGCTAAAAAACATATGCATGCACATTTGCATGCTAACATTTTGTTCTAAGAACAAGAGCTTTTTATCAGCTCAACTCTTCCTAAGCCTATGGTGTCCTTAGAAACATCTTCTCATACATACTTCCAGTACTTAGCCCTCTGTTAGATTAGATTATTTAATTAAAATTGTGACATAACTCACACAAATAGGTTTTTAAGCACTCATTTAATTAGCATTTAATCAGGCATGTGCTTTAATTTGGAGCAAAAACACTGGAATCTTCTAAAGAATAGCTTGAAATTTGTGATGTTTGGTTTAATTTTGATCATTAGTACCATAGTCGTGGTTTGAATATGCAGTGTATCTCACAGGCTTATGTATTGAGAGTTTGATTGACAGCTGATAGGCTTTTAGGAAGTGATTGTATCCTATCCCTTGGTTTAATCTCTTGATAAATTCGTAGTACAGTGGCACTGTTGGATGGTAGGAAGTAGGGGATGAGACCTAATTGAGGAAGTAGTTCACTGCTAATGCATCCTTGAGAGCCACATCTTGCTTCTGCTCTTCCCATTTCCCCTTTTAGCTGTTTCTTGGCTATCATGATGTAAGCTGCTGTGTTTACCCTCCCCACCATGATTGACAAAATCCCTGAGATGATGAACTAAAATAAATCTCTTTCTCCTTAGTTGTGTATGCTAGGCAATTCATCATAGCAACCAAACTTTGTACAACCAGTATATCTATGATATAGAGGATCTTCCAATTCTCTGAGACTAGAGACAGGAAATAGGCACATGAAGTTAGGGAGTTAAGATCATGCAAAAGAATATGGAGAATGTTTTGTTATAGGGAAGTAATAAAGTCAGATTTTAGTTCAATAGAGAGAGTTGAGAGGCAAAGAAACAGAAATGGGAGACACCTGGTGTAACTCAAGTGAAAAACAATAATGGCAGAAGTCATTTTTGGGCTACTTAGAAGTCTATCTGGGCAAAATGTGTAGGCAGTGCAAATTCGTCATAGGATATGGCTTTTCTATTATAATAGTTATCTTTATGCTTCCATGTGCAGCATGGTTTTCCATTTGGTTTGGAATACCTTTCTTTTCTATTTTTCCAGGGACTTATTGTTCACATCTTTCTTCTTTAGAACTAATCATTTTCAGTATTGACTGAAACATTAATAAGACCAGACATCTGTAATTAATACTCAGATCATGATTCAGTGGACATCTTTCCCCAGTTTTGACAGGAGCACATATTATGTTGATCTTTGATCTTTTTGCTTGTGTTTGACCCTGGTTCCACACTTTTCAATCTGCTTCTCTCTGTTCTATTCTACTTTCCTGTATCACCCATAGGATCTTCTGCTACTTAAGTAATTTTAAAAACTAGTGGAGAACAAACTGTAGATGGTTTGGTTATTAGGCCACCTCTAAGTATAATTTCAGGTACCAAGTAGAGTCCTCCAATCGTCACAAGAGTTCACAGTTGTTAGCCTACTTTCTGTCCAGCTTTCCCTCTGGCTCCAACTCACACAGAGCACTGTACACTTGCATATCTTCCTACAGATTTTCTCTTTTCTCTGTACTAGGATTCTGCATCAGCTCTGGATGTATTAATCAAGCACCCATTTTGTGGTTGCCATGTACCATGAAACTCATGACTTCACTTGTTTGAATGAGCTTAAGATGATGAAACCTTGTGTATTTAACTCTTACTCCAAGAAGACATGTTCTTATAGGGGTGACATTACTCCCTGCTTTAGATTCTTAGCAAAATAAAGGCAAGGACATATATGAAAAGGATAGTTCAACATCCAAAATATCCCCCAAGGGATGTCTCTTTTTTAGTATCTAATATGTTGGCAGACATACTTAGGTTAAAACTTCACACAACCTCTTTAACCTTCCCAAGATCAGATGAGAATCTGAGGTCTGAAGTATAAAGGAAATGAGACACAGCGTTTTCAGGTAACTCTGGGGAATTATAGTCTGCTCCATACTCCTTAGACAAGCACTACAGATGAGCCTTTATGCCCCCTCCACTCAGGGGTCATTTAAAGGGGGATAAAACAGAGGACCCAAACTATTCCAATATTGTTTTCTCTAAAAAACTCTGAGATGAGGATATGGAGTGTTTTCTTTTAAATAGGGTATTTATTTAGAGAGTCCTACAACTATCCAAACCAATTTCTCTCCTGTTGTTACCCAGGTATTGTCCCTGCCTTACTCAGGTCTGGTCTCACATAAAATCGTGGGACTCTTTAAGTGGCACCAAGGAACTAAGCGCTAGAATCATGAGAAAAACATTTGGTCTCAACTTTTCTACCAGGATCTCAGTCATCCCAAAATGGACATTCATGCTGAATGCATACTGTGTAGGGACTTGGATCTATGAGGCTTCTTTCTAGGATGAAGGCTCTGATGCCTTAAAGACTGTCTGTAGAACTAGACAAGAATGATAATATCTAGCTGGAGAAATGAGCTGTTTCGAGTCTGCCCATGGTGCCTATTTTAAGATTTCAGGCCTCTTTCATATCATCTCCATGACATGGAGCCTCTGAAGATAGAAGTGTATTGAGACAGTTGCCTCTCCTAGAAGGTCAAGATGTAGTTTTTTCTTCCCCAGCCTCTCCTCTTGACTCAAATGGAATAAAACTAGCTTAGCTGAACATTGACAGTGCATCTTTTTCTTCCTTAGACTACAGCAGCCTACAAGATGCCATCCAGAACAGTCTTCAGGCACTATTCAAGATCCTAGCCATCCAAAAGTCAGGACATTTGCATAAAATAGCTTTAGAGTGGGTGACCATCATGTATGACCTAGGTGAGTACAGGGCTCTAGTTGGGTGGGTGGGTGGAACACGATGTAGACTGGCCCAGAGGATAACAGGTGAACATTGGATAGAAGATGTAAGTAACTTTCCCAATGTCAGATGAGAATTTGAGAAGACAAAGTAAGTATTTTTCTAAGACAGAGTAAGGGCTCCCCAGGTTTTTACTTGGTTCAATGACACCAGGTCTTTATTTCTAGTGAATGTTTTACTTCTTCTAATAAGGTCCTTGGGTTATGCTGAACAGCTTGTTTCTGTTGGGCTAATGGGTCACTGGAGAGGTCAGGTGTACGCTGGACCCACTCAAAGGTATTAGAACCATAGAATCTCTCTCAAATATTTCTCTGACTGCTTAACACAGGTGCCCTGCTGGAGGTATGGGTGTCTTTCCAGCAGAAGTGGATTTTTCTGAACAAAGTTCTTCATGAGATGGAGATCGAATTTCCTACTGCTGAGCTGGTAGGGAAGGGAATTAAAGCAGACTGGGCAAGTGCTCCTGAGTATCAGGGCTCGGGATGAAAGAGTGGCTGTCACACTCCCCTCACTTACCACCTTTCTTACCACAGAATGCTCGTTTCAAAGTCATGGATGATCAGTATCGGACTCTAATGCGAATCTCTGTGGCTGATCCAATGGTTCTGTCACTTATAGTGCCCAATACCAAGAGGAGCCCTTACTTCCAAGGTCAGCATCTACAGCACCTATTGAAAGTAGGATCAGTAGAGCTGGAGGCCATCATCATGGGTCTGGAGGATGTCCTCTATGGGGTACGTGCCAACTTCCCCCGCCTTTTCTTCCTCAGTGACAGTGAACTGGTGGCCCTGCTGGCTTCCCCTCTAGATACCTCTGAGGCCAAGCCATGGGCACAGCGTTGTTTTCCTTACATTAAAGCTGTGAACTTCAGGTCCAAATCAACTAATAAGGAAAATAATGACAAGGATTCAAAGTCAAGTATAGAGACTGTGGAGACGATTTCTGTGCTAGGAGCATGTGGAGAGGAAGTGAAGCTTCAGGAGCCCCTTCCTCTGTATCCAGACCTTCCTAAGTGGCTGGCCTCTTTGGAGACATGTCTACGGCTTGTAGTAGTGAACCTGCTCCAGAGCTGTGTGGCCACCCGCCTTGCTCAAGGCCCATCCCTCATTAAGGCATTGAAGGCAATGCCTCAACAAAGACAGATGTCCACACAACTGTATGTCCAGCATTGGCTAGATGCAGTGCAAGTTTTTCCATGGCAGTGCATACTGGTGGCAGAGGAGATAGTGTGGCGAGCCGAGATGGAGGAGGCTCTGCTTGAGTCAAAGACTATGCGCCTGAGTTCCATACATGTACGCAATCTTGAGGTCCTGGTACAATTTATACGATCTCAGAGGAGCTCTCAGGGTGAACAACCTCTGCCTTCTGTTCGCCAGACTAGTCTATTCAGTTCCCTGCTGGTCAAGGCAGTGACTCATAGGGATATAGCACAACTCCTGGAGAAGAACCAGGTCAGTGATCTGACAGACTTCCACTGGGTCCGCCAAATTAAGTATCACCTGGGTTCATCTCACTTGAATCTCAAAAGCCCCCTGCAATGTCTTACGACTACTGCATCTACTGAGGAGCCCTCTGTGTCACCAGCTGCATGCTGGATAGATGTGCTTGGCCGGTCCTTCTTGTACAATTATGAGTACATGGGGCCCAAACTGGGGCCTCTACCTAGCCTGATGCATGAGCGGCAAGTGTTTATTCTCTTATTGGCCTTGAATGAGGTGGCCTATGGGGCCGTACTGGGCAGGGATGGTCTGGGCAAGGCAGAAACTGTGAATAGCCTGGCATGGGCCCTGGGCTGCCAGCTGGTAATAATGCCCTGCTTGCCCCAGATAGAGTTCCGATGTCTGAGCAATTACCTGAATGGTGCCCTTCAGTGTGGGGCCTGGTTGCTGTTAGAGAATGTTCACCAACTACCTTCTGGCCTGCTTTCTGCCCTGGGCCAGCGTCTGGATGAACTGCACCATCTTTACGCCCCACTATATCAGAAAGCTTCCAAAAACATCAGTACCATAAACCCTACTAAACACTTACTCCTTGGTGCTGGTTTCTTTGAGAAGCATCAAGTGTCCGTACGTCTTGGCTTTGGCTGTTTCCTGACATTTCATTCCCTGAGTCCTGATGTGCCTGCCAATCTGCATCTGCTACTGCGTCCTGTGGCATTGGCATTCCCAGACCTGCAGCGAGTGGCAGAGCTGCAACTGCTGGGAGCAGGGGTACGGGATGCCTCCAGAATGGCTACTCGCCTATCCAAATTATTTTCCCTAGAACGTGAGCTGGTGTCTGGGACCTTGCCCAGTCGCTTGCCACTGCTCAAACAGGTACTAGAAAACACAATAGAGACACTAAATGCATCTGAAGAAAACAAGTCCCAGCAACCCCACAACCTAGCTGCCGCTGAGGAGGCTGCGCTACTGCGTGCCCTGTTGCATTCACCACTGTTCAGCATTCTTGATGGGCTCCGCCTACAAAAGCTCCAAGAACTGCTCTGTGGGATTTTTCCTAATGCTAGTCATGTGCTGGCAGAGCCTGTGTGCCACAGGCTGATGAAGTCAGTAGTGGTGGAAGAACTCCAGCAGTTAGGCCTGTTTCCCACCCTTAACACATTGACGTCTCTGGAGCAGCTCAGTGAGGCCCTGAGCAAGGCCTCTGGCATTCTGCTCCTGGGTACTGCAGGCAGTGGCAAGAGTACTTGTTGGAAGAGCTTATTTAAGATTCAGAATCGTCTGGCAGCCATGGAACATACCTCAACCAAGGGTTTCCAATCTGTGGAAACTGTCCACCTATATCCTAGTGTGCTCACTTCCCAAGAATACCTAGGATGGTCAGAAGGTTCCTCCTGGCACTATGGTATATTTCCTAAGCTCCTTCATGCTGCCCCTTATTGTAAGACTGTAGGCTCAGAAGAGAAGTCAGAAAGATTCACAGGGATCCAGCAATGGATAATATGCGATGGGGCTCCTAATCATGCATGGTTAGACTCCATCACTTGCCTCCTGGCTGACCGTCCCCAGTTGAGTCTCCCAAATGGTCAACAGATAGCACGGCCCCTAGGTACCTTTTTCTTGATAGAGGTAGCAGAGGCAGCAGGTATGTCTCCTACAATGTTAGGCCGGTGTGCTCTCGTCTGGTGTTGTGGGGAACAGACTTGGCAGTCCATGCTTAATATCTTGATAACATCTCTGCCTCATGAATACCATCTACAGCAAGAGACAATCGTGCAGTTCAACCACTTAGCTGAAGTACTAGTGCCTTCAGTGTTCCGATTCCTTACCCGCATAGGTGCTAGTTCTCAGCTACAGGTACATGGACATCAGGCTGTTTGCCCAGGTGTGGCAGAAGTCACCAGCCTGATCCGCATCTTGCGTGCTCTACTTGACCCCCATCTACACTTATTTGAGGAAGAGAAGCCACACACAAAAGGTAGGAAGGTAAAAAGGTTGGCTTTTGAGAGAGCTGGGATCTTCAGGGTAACTGGGTTATATCTGGGTTAACCACAAGCATGGGTTCCTTGGTGAAGCTGATCTAGGGAACTAAAGGTGAAGAGAATGTAACCAACCTCTGTTCTTCCCTCTATCTTCTTTTTCCTATGTGGATTCCTATTCTGACCTTGACCATTGCAGAGGACTTTAGTGGCACTGATCTTGTGACTCAAAACTTCAGATCTTCAAAAAGCAAGGCCCAGTCTGACCGCATCAGTGTGTATAAAAAGGAGAGGAGACATTTGCTGGCTATCAGTAGCTTTCTTTTTGCCATAATCTGGGGCTTTGGAGCCCACCTTTCCTCCAGGTACTATGATAATGGGAGGTGTGGTGTAGAAAGTGCTGAGGCAGACTGACCTGTGGGAACTAAAAGTCATGGGATATTACAGTGGGGACATGGTAGAGTAGTTGAATGTCATAGATGTAACTTTTATGACTGTCTTTTACCTGTGTGTCCTCTGAGCAGACACTGGCCTCTCTTTGATGACTTCATGAGGAAGTCTATTAGTTCCCTGCCCAACTATCCCGAGCCACCTCCTTCAGCCTTGGTGTTTGATCTACATATAAACCTTGAAGATGGAACACTGGTTCCCTTCACTGGCCAGTACCTGAGCACCCGTGTCAAAAGAAGTCTGGGTTCTTTCCAGCCCTCTTCTCAGGTATGAAGACAGAAAATAATTTGAATTGAGGCTTAAGAAGCTAGTAGCCAATATTTGAGATCACCCCAAAACCCACCTATGCCCATATTTTTGATACTTCCAAAATTATGAAAACACAACCTGTTTTTTTTATTGGATATTTTTTTTATTTACATTTCATATGTTACCCCCCTTTCCTGGTTTCCCCTCCAGAAGCTCCCTATCCCATCCACCCTCCCCCTGATTCTATGAGAGTGCTCCCCTACCCATCCATCCACTCCCTCCCATCTCCCTGCCCTGGCACTTTCCTACACCAGGTCATCGAACTTACACAGGACCAAGGTCCTCTTCTCCCATTGATGCCCAGCAAGGCCATCCTCTTCTGCATATGCACCTGTAGCCATGGGTTGCTCTATGTATACTCTTCAGTTGGTGGTTTATTCCCTGGGAGCTCTGGGAGGGGGTTGGTTGGTTGGTTGATATTGTTGTTCTTCCTATGGATTGCAAACCCCTTTACCTCCTTCAGTCCTTTTCCAAACTCCTCCATTGGGGACCCCGTGGTCAGTCCAATGGTTGGCTGCAAGCATCCACCTCTGTATTTGTCAGGTTCTGGCAGAGCTTCTCAGGAGATACCCATATCTGGCTCCTGTAAGCAAGCACTTCTTGGCATCCACAATAGTGTCTGGGTTTGGTGTCTTTATATGGGATGGATCCCCAGGTGGGGCAGTCTCTGGATGGCCTTACATTCAGACTCTGCTCCACATTTTGTCTCCATATTTCCTCCCTTGAATATTTTGTCCTCCCTTCTAAGATGGAATGAAGCATTCACACTTTGGTCTTCCTTCTTCTGGTGCTTCATGTGGTCTGTGTATTGTATATTGGGTATTCTGAGCTTTTGGGCTAATATCCACTTATCAGTGAGTGTATACCATGTGTGTTCTTTCTGTGAGTGGGTTACCTCACTCAGGATGATATTTTCTAGTTCCACCCATTTGCCTATGAATTTCATGAAGTCATTGGTTTTGATAGCTGAGCAGTACTCCATTGTGTAGATGTACCACATTTTCTGTATCCATGCTCATGTTGAAGGGCATCTGGGTTTTTTCAGCTTCTGGCTATAATAAATAAGGCTGCTATGAACATAGTAGAGCATGTGTCTTTGTTGTATGTTGGAGCATCTTTTGGGTATATACCCAGGAGTGGTATAGCTGGGTCCTCAGGTAGTACTACATCCAATTTTCTGAGGAACCTCCAGACTGATTTCTAGAGTGGTTGTACCAGCTTGCAATACCACCAAAAATGGAGGAATGTTCCTCTTTCTCCACATCCTTGCCAGCATCTGCTGTCAGTTGAGTTTTTCATCTTAGCCATTCTGACTGGTGTGAGGTGGGATCTCAGGGTTGTTTTGGTTTGCATTTCCCTGGTGACTAAGGATGTTGGACATTTCTTTAGGTGCTTCTCAGCCATTCAACATTCCTCAGCTGTGAATTCTTTGTTTAGCTCTGAACTCCATTTTTAATAGGGTTACTTGATTCTCTGGAGTCTAACTTCTTGGGTTCCTTCTATATATTGGATATTAGCCCTCTATCTGATGTAGGATTGGTAAAGATCTTTCCACAATCTGTTGGTTGCCATTTATCCTAATGACAGTGTTCTTTGCCTTACTGAAGCTTGGCAATTTTATGAGGTCCCATTTGTTGATTCTTGATCTTAGAACATAAGCTATTGCTGTTCTATTTAGGAAATATTCCCCTGTGTCCATGTGTTCGAGGAACTTCCCCATTTTCTCTTCTATTAGTTTGAGTGTGTCTGCTTTTATGTGAAGGTTCTTGATCCAATTGGACTTGAGCTTTGTACAGGGTGATAATTAGGGATCAATCTGCATTCTACATGCTGACCTCCAGTTGAACCAGCACCATTTGTTGAAAGTGCTATTTTTTTCTACTGGATGGTTTTAGCTCCTTTGTCAAAGATCAAGGGACCATAGGTGTGTGGGTTCATTTTTGGGTCTTCAATTCTATTCCATTGACCTACCTGCCTGTCTCTGAACCAATATCTACAGTTTTTATCACTATTACTCTGTAATACAGCTTGAGGTCAGGGATGATGATTCCCCCAGAAGTTCTTTTATTGTTGAGGAAAGTTTTCGCTTTTTGTTATTCCAAAGGAATTTGAAAATTGTCCTTTCTAACTCTATGAAGAATTGAGTTGGAATTTTGATGGGGATTGCATAGAATCTGTAGATTGTTTTTGGCAAACTGGCAATTTTTGCTCTATTAATCCTGCCAATCCATGAGCAAGGGAGGTCTTTCTATCTTCTGAGATCTTCTTCAGTTTCTTTCTTCAGAGAATTGAAGATCTTGTCATACAGGTCTTTCACTTGCTTGGTTTGAGTTACGCCGAGGTACTTTATGTTATTTGTGACTATTGTGAAGCGTGTCATTTTCCTAATTTCTTTCTCAGCCTGTTTATCCTTTGAGTAGAGGAAGACTACTGAATTGTTTGAGTTAATTTTCTACCCAGTCACTTTCTGAAGTTGTTTATCAGGTTTAGGAGTTCTCTAGTGGAACTTTTGGGGTCACTTAGGTATACTATCAGATCATCTGCAAATAGTGATATTTTGACTTCTTCCTTTCCAGTTTGTATCCCTTTGACCTCCTTTTGTTGTCTGATTGCTCTGGCTAGGATTTTAAGTACTATATTGAAGAAGTAGGGAGAGAGTGAGCAGCCTCTGTCTAGTGCCTGATTTCAGTGGGTTTGCTTTAAGTTTCTCTCCATTTAGTTTGATGTTGGCTCCTGGTTTGCTGAATACTGTTTTTCTTATGTTTAGATATGGGCCTTGAATTCCTGATCTTTCCAAGACTTTTATCATGAATTGGCCGGCGTTGAATTTTGTCACATGCTTTCTCAGCATCTAATGACATCATCATGTGGTTTTTCTCCTTTGAATTTGTTTACATAGTGGATTATGTTGATGAATTTCTGTATATTGAACCATCCCTGCATCCCTGGGATGAAGCCTATTTGATTGTGATGGATGATCATTTTGATGTGCTCTTGGATTCGATTTGCCAGAATTTTATTGAGTATTTTTGCATCGATATTCATAAGGGAAATTGGCCTGAAGTTCTCTTTCTTGTTGGGTCTTTGTGTGGTTAAGGTATAAGCTTCATAGAAGGAATTTGGTAGTGCTCTTTCTGTTTCTATTTTGTGGAATAGTCTGAAGAGTATTGGTATTAGGCCTTCTTTGAAGGTCTGATAGAATTCTGCAGTAAACCCATCTGGTCCTGGGCTTTTTTTTGGTTGGGAGATTTTTTTTTTTATTAACTTGAGTATTTCTTATGTACATTTGGCAAACATCCCTTCCCTCCCCCCTTCCTTATGGGTGTTCCCTCCCCACCCTCCCCCATTGCCGCCTCCCCGACAGTCTAGTTCACTGGGGTTCAGTCTTAGCAGGGACCCAGGGCTTCTCTTCCACTGGTGCTCTTACTAGGATATTCATTGCTACCTATGAGGTCAGAGTCAGGGTCAGTCCATGTATAGTCTTTAGGTAGTGGCTTAGTCCCTGGAAGCTCTGGTTGCTTGGTTGGGAGATTTTTAATGACTGCTTTTATTTTTTTAGGGGTTATGGGACTGTTTAGATGGTTTATCTGATCCTGATTTAACTTTGCTACCCAGTATCTGTCTAGAAATTTGACCACTTCCTCCAGATTTTCCAGTTTTGTTGAATATATGCTTTTGTAGTCGGATCCAATAATTTTTTTGAATTTTGTCAGTTTCTGTTTTATGTTTCCCTTTTTATTTCTGATTTTGCTTAATTTGGATACTATGTGCCCTCTGGTTAGTCTGGCTAAGGGTTTATTTATCTTGTTGATTTTCTCAAGGAACTAGCTCCTGGTTTTTGTTGATTCTTTGTTTAGCTCCTTTTGTATCTACTTGATTGATTTCAGCCCTGAATTTGATTATTTCCTGCTGTCTACTCCTCTTGGGTGTATTTGCTTCTTTTTGTTCTAGAGCTTTCAGGTGTGCTGTCATTCTGCTAATGTATGCTTTCTCCAGTTTCTTTTTGGAGGCACTCAGAGCTATGATTTCCTCTTAGCAGTGCCTTCACTGTGTCCCATAACTTTGTGTATGTTGTGCCTTAATTTTCATTAAACTCTAAAATGTCTTTAATTTCTTTCTTGGCATTTATTTCATTGAGTAGAGCATTGTTCAGTTTCCATGTGCATGTGGGCTTCCTGTTGTATTTGTTATTGAAGACCAGCCTTAGTCCATGGTGATCTGACAGGAAGCCTGGGATTATTTCTATGTCCTTGTATCTGTTGAGGCCTGTTTTATGAAAGAGTATATGGTCAGCTTTGCAGAAGGTCCATGAGGTGCTGAGAAGGTATATTCTTTTGTTTTATGATGAAATGTTCTATAAATATCTGCTAAGTCCATTTGGTTTATAATTTCTGTTAGTTTCTCTGTCTCTGTTTAGTTTCTGTTTCCACGATCTGTCCATTCATGACAGTGGGGTGTTGAAGTCTCTCACTATTATTGTGTGAGGTGCAATGTGTGCTTTGAGCTTTAAGTAAGTTTCCTTTTATGAATGTAGGTGCCCTTGCATTTGGAGCATAAGATATTCAGGATTGGGAGTTCATCTTGGTGGATTTTTCCTTTGATGAATATGAAGTGTTCTTATTTTTTTGATAACTTTTGATTGAAAGTTGATTTTATTCGATATTTGAATGGCTACTCCAGCTTGTTTCTTGGGACCATTTGCTTGGAAAAAAATTTCCCAGCCTTTTATTCTGAGGTAGTGTCTGTCTTTGTCACTGAGATGTGTTTCCTGTATGCAGCAAAATTCTGGGTCCTCTTTATGTATCCAGTCTATTAGTCTATCCCTTTTTATTGAGGAATTGAGTCTATTGATGTTAAGAGATATTTAGGAATAGTGATTGTTGTTTCCTATTATTTTTGTTGTTAGAGGTGAATTATGTTTATGTGTCTTTCTTCTTTTGGGTTCATTGCAAGATTACTTTCTTGCTTTTCCTAGGGTGTAGTTTCCCTCCTTGTGTTGGAGTTTTCCATCTATTATCCTTTTTAGAGCTGGATTTGTTGAAAGATACTGTGTAAAATTTGGTTTTGTCATGGAGTATCTTGGTTTCTCCATCTATGTTAATTAATAATTTTTTTGATATAGTAGCTTGTGCTGGCATTTGTGTTCTCTTAGTGTCTGTATGATATCTGCCCAGGATCTTCTGGCTTTCATAGTCTCTTTTGACAAGTATGGTGTAATTCCAATAGTTCTGCCTTTACATGTTACTTGACCTTTTTCCCTTACTGCTTTTAATATTCTTTCTTAGTTTTGTGTGTTTGGTATTTTTGACTATTATGTGATGGGAAGAATTTCTTTTCTGGTCCAATCTATTTGGAGTTCTTTAGGATTCTTGTATGTTTATGGACATATCTTTCTTTAGGTTAGGAATGTTTTCTTTTATAATTTTGTTGAAGGTATTTACTGGCCCTTTAACTTGGAAGTCTTTGCTCTCTTCTATACCTACTATCCTCAGGTTTGATCTTCTCATTATATCCTGGATTTCCTGGATGTTTTGGGTTAGGAGCTTATTGAATTTTACATTGTCTTTGACAGTTGTGTCAATGTTTTCTATGGTATCTTCTCCCCCTGAGATTCTCTCTTCCATCTCTTGTTGGTGATGCTTGAGTCTATGACTCCTGATCTCTTTCCTATGTTTTCTACCTCCAGGTCTGTCTCCTTTATGATTTCTTTGTTTCTTTTTCCATTTTTAGATCCTGGGTGGTTTTGCTCAAGTCCTTTATCTTTTTACCTATGTTGTACTGTATTTCTTTATGAGTGTTATTTATGTTATTCTTTAAGTCCTATAACATCACCATGAGATTTGAATTTAAATCCCAAATCTTGCTTTTCTGGTGTGTTGGGGTATCTTGGACTTTATGTGGTGGGAGAACTGGGTTCTGATGATGCCAAATAGCCTTAGTTTCTGTTGCTTACCTTCTTGTGCTTGCCTCTTGCCATTTTGTTATCTCTAGTGTTAGTTGGTCTTGCTGTCTCTGAGTGGATCCTGTGATCTTAGGTGTATTAGCACTCTTTGGAGACCAGCTCTCTCCAGGTGGGATTTGGTTCCAGAGAGCTGTGCCACAAGGTTAACTCCATGGTGCACAGATGGAGACTACCTGTTCTTTAATTATGGCTTTATAGAGAAGTTCCCTAGACCTAAGTTTTGGCTTGATTGTTGTCCTATCTGGAACTGTCATACTAAGCCTGTTTCCTTGCCTGCAGATGGAACAGCTTTTGTATGTGGTGGACCTACTTCTGTCAAATGGACAGCCAGTGCTGCTTGCTGGAGAGATAGCAACAGGGAAGTCAGCTTTTGTGGAGGTGCTGGTGGAGCCAAATCACCCTACCATTCACAGACCCATTAACCCTGCCTTAAATTCTGCTCACCTTCGTAACCTGCTGAGCAGAGCAGTCCATGGCCAAACACAAGCTGGCTCATTTGTTGGGCCTCATCAGGACTCCAAAGGCTCTATCCTTTTCCTGATGGAAGATTTGCACCTGGCTGCTTTTGGTAAGGAGCTGGGAGGGGAAATGAAGGGAAAGCTTCTGTCATCTCATACTTAAATCCATGGCAATATTCATTGATTCAAACATATGCCTGCAGATCAAAATAATGCCAAAGAAATCAAATTATTATCTAATTGTACATGTTCTCTCAAAGCTTCACCCACAATCTCTTTGCCTGGACTGAATTTTTATCTCTAAATCAGACATATTTCTTAAATGCAGACCTATTTATCCAAGTACCTATTGTACATCTCTTTCGTGAGAGCTCATTGACTCCTCATGTCCTGTCCTGGCCTCATCATGCCCTCCCAAATTGCTCCTGTGTCTCTAAATAACATATCTCACCATCCAACTGGTTACTTAAGCTATAATAACCTTTAAAAAGTTTTAAAAACATTTACTGTGTATGTATGTGCATGAGGCAGGGCATGCCAATATTCCATGTGTGGATGTGAGAGGAGAAACTTGAGGGAGTCCTCCTTTCCATGGGGGCTCATGTTACCAGGCTTGGTCCTAAGTGTCCTTACCTACTAAGTCATCCTGCTGGCCCCCACGACAGGACTCTTGTTGACGTCTCTTCCTCTTTAATTAATGTCCACTCCAATGTGTGTCAATTCTATCTCCTAAATACCATTGGGCAGGCTTATTGGTTTAGTGGTAGATAATGCCTTGAACACTGACATATGGAGTGTGAAGCCTGTTGTGACCAGGCGTTCTCTGTGTTTCTACACTCTGCTCTCACCAGACTCAAGCAGCCCTGAAGATGCTGCCCTCTGCTCCCTTGCTTCAGCTCATCTGGCAAAAATCCTAAGTATTCTTTCTAAATCATCAAGACAGTAGCATCCCTAGAAGCCTATCTAAGCCCCCAGGCTGGGTTAGATATCCATACTAATCTGTGTATAGATAACAGCCTGATTTTATGGTTGTATGCACATTTGTCTTTTTGTCACATTCTGAGTTACATGAGGGCATGAATCTGCCTTGTTCGTTTTGGAAGAAAGAACTAAAAATTTTTATTCATTTTCCAAATAAATATTTCCCAATAAATACTGAAGTACTGGGTGGCTTGTCAGATCATATATTAAAGTCTGTAGTGGTATGTAGAAAACTTGAACCAGGTGTATTAATTCTATTAAAAATGGAGTGCTAAAATTTACTATCTCTTCCATGCTTTATGATATCCTTAACGTTTATAAAAACATAGAATATGTATGCATATGCATTTATTTTTATGTGTTTGAGTAGTTTTCTGAATGTATATATATGTACCACATGTATGCCTGCTGCCCGTAAAAGCTAGAAAAGAGCATCAGATCCCCTGGAACTAGAGTTACAGACTATTGTGAGCTGTTATGTGAATGTTAAAACTAGAGCCTGGGTCCTCTGGAATAGCAGCCAGTGCTCTTAGTCACTGTGCCACCTCTCTAGCCTCAGATGGAGGGGAGGGGGAGACTTTTGTAAAACTGTGACTTTAAAATGGAATAAGTTAATGGTAAAGAGAATGTTAGGTAGCTAGAGAGTTGGCTTAGTGGTTAAGAACTCTTGCTGCTCTTTCAGAGGACCTGGATTCAGTTCTCAGCATCCACACTGGGTAGTTTGCAAACCTGTAACTACAACTCCAGGAAAAATGATGCCCTCTTTTGACCTCTGTGGGGCACCCATACTAATACACACAAATAGAGACACACACTCAGACACACACACAAGAACAAAATAAATCTCAAAGAAGGAAACACTGGTGCATTTCATAACTTGACTGAAATACCCTAGCTACTAAGTATCAGAATTAATATTAAAATCCAATTCTATTTTGTTCTAAATCTATCATTCTTTTTCACCATATTTTGGCCATTATGCTGAATTTAAATATATGTTATAGACAATGAAAGGAGTAAGGCAGGCATAGTAAGATTGAAAACATTGCAAACAACATGAGAGAGAGAGAGAGAGAGAGAGAGAGAGAGAGAGAGAGAGAGAGAGGAATGTTAGAGTTGCTGCTGTGAAATAGTGTCTTTGGGTGACAGTTACCAACCAAAATGCTTCCTGCAAAATTTAAAGAATGACTACATATTGAGGAAGAGGGGGAAGAGGAGGAGGAGGAAGAGGAAGGGGAAGAGGAGGAGGAGGAAAAGGAGGAGGGAGAGGAGGAAAAGGAAGAGGAAGAACAGGAAGGAGGAGGAGGAAGAGGAGGGAGGAAGAAGAGGGAGGGAGGAGGAGGAAGAGGAAGAGAAGGAGGGGGAGGAGAAGGAAGAAGAGGAGGAGGAGGAGGAGGAGGAAGAGGAGGAGGAAGAGGAGGAGGAGGAAGAGGAGGAAGAGGAGGGGAGGAGGAGGAAGAGGAGGAGGAAGAGGAGGGGAGGAGGAGGAAAGAGGGGAGGAGGAGGAGAAGAGGAGGGGGAGGGAGAGGAGGAGGAGGGGGGAGGAGGAGGAGAGGAGGAGGAGGAAGAGGGAAGAGGAGGAGGAAGAGGAGGGAGGAGGAGGAGGAAGAGGAGGGAGGAGGAGGAAGAGGAGGAAGGAGGGGGAAGAGGAGGAGGGAGAGGAGGGGGGAGGGGGAAGGGGAGGAGGAGGAAGAGGAGGAGGAAGAGGAGGGAGGAGGAGGAGGAAGAGGGAAGAGGAGGAGGAAGAGGAGGAAGGAGGAGGAGGAAGAGGGAAGAGGAGGAGGAAGAGGAGGAAGGAGGAGGAGGAAGAGGGAAGAGGAGGAGGAAGAGGGAGGGGGAGGAGAAAAAACAGCATCAGCAATGAGCTGGGCATGGTGGCACATGCCTGTAATTGCAACCTTCAGGAAGGTGAGGTAGGAAGATAAAATCATGAGGCCATCCTGGGCTACACAGTAAGGCTCTGCCAGAAAGAGGAGGAAGAGAGTGAAGAGGAAGAGTTTAATAGAGACTGACTCTGGCATGACATACATGTTAGATTTATCAGCCAAATACTTTAAAACAACTATAAAAGTGTTCAGGGGGCTGGAGAGATGGCTCAGCAGTTACAGTCACTTGTTGCTTTTCCAAAGGATTCAGATTCGGTTCCTAACACCTACATGGCAGCTATCTGTAACTCCAGAAAAGGGCCTGACATCTCATGTCTGTGAGTACCAGGCACACATGTGGTGCACATAGACATGCAAGCAAACATTCACACACAGAAAATAAATAAAACAGTATTCATAGGTGCTTGAGAGATGGCTCAGTGGTTAAGAGCATTAGCTGCTCTTTCAGAGGACCTGTGTCAATTCTCAGCACCCACATGGAAGCTCACAACCACTTGTAACTCCAGCTCTAGGGGATCTGGCTCCCTCTTCTGGTCTCTGCTAGAACCTGCACATACATGACATTCTCATAAATGAATAAGATGAATAAAAATCTTAAAAGGAAAAATGTTGAATGCCTTGGTTCAGCAGAGTGGCAGTGATAACGTGGAAATTTGATGTGCAGAGAAGAGTGAAGAACATAAAAATATAATGACCATGTGGTTGCATATAAATGACTGTCATTTTCTTCTGTGCTTTCCTTAAAGGATAGCTGGTAGTCAGAACAAATACTACAATGCTGTTAGTGGGGTCGGATATAGGTAGAAGTAAAGTGGAGAGAAAAAAAATGTAGTAGAGTTGTTCTCTTGTATTTGTCTAAGCAAAATCAAACACATGTCTCCCCCACAAAATGTTATGGATAAACCAGCCAAAGCCTGGAACTAACCTCCTTGTGTTAATGGACCTATAAGTTATGTCATTTTCTTTTTTTCTTTTTGACTTTTTTATTTGATATTTATTTACATTTTTTATTAGATATATTTCTTTACTTACATTTCAGAATGGCAAATGTAGGCTAAGTGAAAGAAAACATATGGTCAAATAGCTGCTCTATGTTTGTATTTGTAAAGCTCTAGAAGAGGCATAGTTGACAGTGATAGAGTCAGTTCAAGGAATAATGTCTACATGGTGGTGGAAGGGGACAATAAAGAGGGGCACAGAGGAGCTTTTTAGGGCTAATAAAATCTAAATAGCATGAAAATGGTGGCTTATAGAGCTGTCTACATTGTCAGTACTCACTACATTTAAACATGTATATTTTGTTTTACGTAAATCACCTTTTCCCCCCTCAGTATTTTCATATTAGGATACAAAGGAGTGGGTTTCATATGCTATTTTCATATGTATCATATGTATTCATATGCATATGTATCTCTATGCTTTGTTCTCAACTCCTTCCCATTTCCCTCCTTATTCTCCTTGCCTCTCTCTGGTAAATTACATTTTTAAAGTCACTTAAAATTTTATTTATTCATGTGTGTATGTGCATGTATAAGTGCACCACAGCATATATGTAGAGATCAAAGAACAACTTCTAGGAACTAGTTATCTCTCTCTCTCTCTCTCTCTCTCTCTCTCTCTCTCTCTCTCACACACACACACACACACACACACACACACACACACACACACACACTTTCCAAGCAGCAGGAAGAGTTCCCTTGCTCCAGTGCTGTGCTAAGTACTCCCAGCAATTCTAATGTTTCTACTTCCCATCTTGTAATATGTGTGCTGGGATTACAAATGCACCTGGCATTATTTTATTGAATTCTAGTTGTTAGGCTTGCTTGGCTAGCACTCCTACTCCCTGCTCCCCCTGTTCCCCTTTTGAGGTAGCCCAGGCTGACTCTGAAGCCACTATGTAGCCGAAGGTGGCCTTCATCCTTCTGTGTCTACCTCCCAGGTCCTGGGATGAAAGGTTCCACTATGACTGAAACAAAGTATAGGTGTTGCATGACTGTGCATTCTTTAATGGAGATGATTTGCACTTTCTAATTGTGATCTGACCCAGTTTCCAACCACCTCAACTTACAAATCTTATTACAGTATTCATAGGTAGAATCTAAGGGAGGAGAGAGAAGACATCACTTTATTTTAGGAATGTGTGGAGAAAGCAACTTACTCAGAGGTTACCTATTGCCAAAACATCAAGTGCACAGAATTCCTTTAGAACTCTGTGTGCTGGTAGTGGTTATGTGCAGAGACAGGAGATACTTTAATGTAGACTTGCACATGTCCTTAGTGCTGGTCAAATGTTTTTACAGACCCAGAGAAGAGCTGCCAGCCAGTGCTGGAGACTCTGCGGCAGGCAATGGAAGGCACCATCTATGCCCACAACACCTTGGAATTACAGACTCTGCAGCCTACAGTCAACTTCCTTGCCACTGCTACAGTGCCAGGCTACTCCGAGCGCCCACTCTGCCCGCGTCTCTACCGACTCTTCACAGTGTTGGCCCTGAACAGCATGACCCAGGACACCCTGTTGAGTAGGCACGTACCTAGTATCCAAGCCTGGCTTGAGCGCTTCCCCTCTGTGGAGCGGGAGCATACTCTGGCAAGAGCCCTTGTCAGGGCTTCCGTGGAGGCTTGGGAGGCTGTGTGCAATTGCTTCATGCCGTCACCCCTCCACCCACACTACCGCTTTTCCCCACATTCTGTGAGCCATATTCTGGGAAGCCTGCAGCTGCTGCCTACCAGAATGGGTTCACGAGGTTTTGTAGATTCTTTCCATCACCAGGAGCATCTGCGCCGGGTATCCGGCTTGCGTGGAACTCGCCTGACTATCATGATGTCTATGCGTGTCATGGTGCGTCTTTGGTTGCATGAGGCACAAAGAACATTTTGTGACCGGCTGGACAGTGATAGGGAACGTTCTCATTGTGTTAAGCTGCTTCTAGAAGTAGCTCAGAGGGTCTTCTGTAGTGTGCCAGGGTCTGAGTCCTTGGCCAGGGACTGTGAGGAAGAGGAAGTGGAGGAGGAGAAAGTGCCTGAAGTAGAATCTGAAGAAGAAATAGCCCACTGGGAGATCTTAAGCAACAGTGACAGTGGATCAGAGGAAGAGGAGGATCCATTTGGCCTTCAGGCCACCACAGGGTCGTTCCTCAGTGAGAGCGGTCTAGCACCATTGCCCATAAAGTCAGTAAACAAGGAGAACACAGAAAATGTAAGTCAGGTGGCTCAGCAGTTGGAAGATATAAGGAATTCTAACAGTAAGCTCCAATTAGAGACACACAAGCGCAAGTGGCAGAGAGCACCGCAGACGGACTTAAGTTTACCTTTGTTGCTACCGGTGCTATTGTTCTATCCCCAGGAGAATCCCTCAGACCTGGTGTTCAGTCTGGAGCTTACACTGGGATCTAACTTTGAGAGTCCCAACTTGTACCTGGAACGGCAGTGGGAAACCCTGGAAAAGCAGTTGGCTGCCTCAGCTGTTGGGCTGAAGATGAACTCTGACTTTGCCCAGTGCCATGTGATGGTCCAGCATGTGGCTCGCCTGGTCCGAGTTCTAGCTAGGCCCCGGCAGCATGGTCTATTACTCTCAGAGTTCCGGGGTACTGGGCGCAATACAGCCATCATCCTGGCTTCTAACATTTGTCAGGCTCGCCTTTTTCATCTACCATTTGAATCAGAGGAAGCTGTTTTCCAGTGTCTCCGAGATGCCAGCTGGCATGCTGGCGTATTAAACCAGTCAGTGGCTCTTTTGGTGCCTGATCAAGTGAATGTTGCTACCTTTTGCCAGCTGTTGGCCCTGGCAACCTCAGGTAGCTTCCCTGACCAGTACACAGAAGCAGATCTGGATAACATCGAGGAGCATCTCCCCAAGGAAAACCTTGTGAACAAATACAGCATTAAGAAGGACACAGTACTGAATAGGTAAGGCCCAGAACCCCTCCAAGTCAGTTCTGCTTTTACTCTTTCTTGATCAAAAAGACAAGAGAAAAGGCTATAGGCTTGCATGAGGGTTTAAGGATCACGGTTGGAACAGGTGTCTGGGTGTGTAAACAGGTCTAGAGGATGATGACAGTTGAGTCCTCCTTGACTTCCAGGTTCTACCAGCAAGTGTGTAGCAACCTCCACATGTTCTTCCTAATGGAAGATGACCAAGTCCAAAAGCAGCTGCCCTCTACCCTTTTCCTGAGTCTCCTTCAATTGACCATTGCCAGTGTTGACCGCTATGAACCCTGGGACCAAGCTTCTCTGGTCAGGATTGCCCAGTTCCGTCTGGAGAATGATCAGAGTCTACCTCTTGATGATGGTGAGCCACTTTTCATTTGTTCTCACCACTCATCCCAACCGACCAGTAGAGTTCCTGCCCAGGGTGTCTCTCTCATTGTCTTGATCTGATATCTCACTCTTCTCACTCTCCTTGTTTTCTGACTGATATTTTCTACCTTTCTTCCTGAACTGGGAGAAGATCTTTTTCCTTTCTCATTCCCACTCAATCCTACAAGACCAGACCAAAACTATATCCATTGCAGGCTCCTTGAAGTGCCCAGATTTCAAGATCCTAATTCCCAATGTGGCCAACATCATGGCTCGCATTCATGGTTCATCTGCCTATTACCATCAACACATGTGTCCTGCACTGCCACTTGTCACCCCCAGGACCTTCCAGGACTTCTTGGATATGTTCCTGCAGCAGCAGCAGCAGATGGTCCTGCAGATGAGGATGAGGGCCAGGCGGTAAGTGACCCCATCCCTGCAGTTCACTTCCTTCTCCTCTCTTGAGTCCACTCAAGAGGTCTATTTTGTTTCTAGCATCCAATCGGCCCTGAAGACGCTGAGGCTGCTGGTTGAGAGGCATAGTACCCAAACCAGCATGCTCACTGACTTGGAAAAGCAGCTAAAAGGCTCCTACAAAGTAAGAGGAAGAAGATTGTGAGATTTACATAGTTATATCAAAGCAAGAGGACAAAAAAGGGCCTGGGGAATTCTCGGTTTTTTAGAGTCTTCTTTTTCTTGGAGGATCTCTTTAATCCCTGCTGCCTCTCATATTAGAGCCTAGGGCCCAAAGTTTCCCATGATATAGCTCAGACTAAATTGACTTTTGTAACACAGAAATCTCAAGTGTCTGTCCCTGGATGCCTTTAGTGCCTTGACTCAGTTTGGTATGTCCCCAAGATTCCTGGATTTCTTATCCTCTTCAGTGGAACTCATGACAGCCATCTGTTTTCCTGGTGTACCACTTTGTTTTGTATCTTTCTCGCCACCCCCCCACCCCCAAAACACCAAATGTATAAGACATTTGTGCTGTGCTGAACAAAGAAAAATGTGGATGAATATGGCAACAGAGGGACATATAGCAAAGTAACAGAATTGTATTTAAATGGTGTGCTAGACATCAATGTCCTGGATCTCTTTAGTTAGCCTCTGCTGCTAGCTGTCTTCCCTTAGCCCTCTCCTTCCTCCACTTCTAACACTTGCTCATCAGCTCCTTGTTTCTATTTGACAGCTACTCCAAATACAGTTCCATTCTGGCCCCAAAACCAATCTTTTTGCTCTTTAATGCAGAGCCAACACTTTTGAATAAATAAACCTCTTATATCTTGCTAAAAATAGTGGGTGGGAGCTGTTATACCTTCACCAGCCAAATACTCCATTGAGGTTATTTGCACAAAATAGTGAATTTTAATTTTTAATATAATGGCTTTTGAAATAACGTTTTGTTTTAGTTTCTTTTGTGTAAGATGTTGAAAAAGGCTCAGGGCCAGCTACTGAGAAGTGAACCAGTGTCACAATCTGAATTAGGTAATCTCTTCAATTTTCTACTAAGCTTTCAGGTCTTGCAGATCCACATACCTCTTCATATCAACATGAGCAGTGCTAGCTCCTTATGTTACATGTTTTCCATCAGGTGCTATGTAAATTGTGGCCCATGGAGTTCTCAAGATGCTGGTGTTCTCTTCCTATCCTAGTCATCCGATGATGGACACATTAGACCTCAAGACTTAGATGAATTTAAAAATAGGGACTGGGGGTATTAGAAAGTTCAAAGTAAATAGGAGTCTCCTTTCTCTTATATCCTAAATTCTACTGTCTTGCCTTGGGTCCTACATTTCTAATTATTTCTCAAAATAATTAATATCATGAATTATTGATCTGATTGATCAATATCTATCCTTATATTGCAACATAATACAGCAAGCTCCAAATATAGATAAGAGACATTCATATCTCTGGGGCCATTCTATTAGATCCCTTGGCCATCCACTCAATGGTCCTAATAATGCATTCTTCCAGTGTTTCCCATGCCTCAAAAATGGTACTACCATTCCCATAATCATCTAAGCCAAGTCCCTGGAATCATTCTGCTCTCCTCCAGTTTCTCCTTTCTGATATTCAATTAGTTCATTTATTCATCAAAATCACCAACAAACTTGATTGAACTCTATAACTTTTTCCAAGGTCCTCAATGTTGATGTCTGTATTTGTGTTTATATCTGCATGTAAACTTATGGGTAGAAAAAATGATATATCCATTCCTTGCACAGGAAGAAGCTCTCCATTCTGATTTACTGATGAGAAAACAGAGGTCCAAAGAAGTTAAGGGACTTGTCTATGCAATTTCAGTTATTCTTATTTTGACAAAGAATATCTAGAGTTCTTTAAAATATACGAAGAAATCTTTTTCAGAGAGGAGAGGAAAGGGGAGAAAGGAAGTGGGTGGCAAGGGGAAGGAGAGAAGAAGAGGTCTCAGTATGAGATGTATAGAATTAGGTGGCTGTTTGAAAACATTCTTATAAACTATAATACAATGCAATAAAATATGAAGTACACTGAAGTTGTTCCCTGAGGTAAGATTTGGGCATGCATACAGGAGGGTGGAGGGGAAGAGTGTCCGAGTTGGTGCACCAGTCTGAGTGAAGGCACGGAGACTAGAGAACAGGCAGCACACTAGAGGAAGCCAAAGATGGGAATGGCTGAAGACTATAGTGCTTAAGGAAAAAAAACAAAAAGTAAACAAACAAATAAACAAACAAACAAAAAAACAAGGAACCTGGAGAGATGAGTAGCCACAAAGGCAAGTGTTAAGACACAAAGACAATGAGATTCAGTTAAGAAAACCACCTAGGCTGCAGTGTGATGAATGGCTGGAAGAAGGTAAATGAGAAGTGAAACCAAGGCACCAATTAGAAAAGGAGTATGGCTCAAGAGAGAGATTCAGCAGACACAGGGAATGAGAATTAGGATAAAGAACATTCAGGAGGTATAATGGAAAGTTCTATAAAATGAGCTAGTGTTGAGGAAATAAAGCAAAGGGTAGCAACAAGATGACTAATCTGAGTGTATTCTACCAAAGTTCTTTGGGAAAAAGGACAGGACTAAGAAAGCTCAGAAGACATGAACATATTAATTTAGGGGACATATAGAGTTGGAGGGGCTTACAAGAAGCTGAAGTAGATGAATACATAGTATAGGATGGGAAGAAATGGGAGGAGGGGACAGAAAGAGGGAGGGAGGGAGGAAGGAGGGAGGGGGAAAGAGAGAGAGGGAGGGGAGGGAGGAGGGAGGAGAGAGAGAGAGAGAGAGAGAGAGAGGAGATTTGAGTTTTTAGAATAATGATACAGTAAAACACTACACAGTACAACCAGTCAAAGCCATAAGATGAGAGGATATGCAGAAGTGTAGGATGAGAAGAAATGGGAGCCTGAAAACTTTTTATTAAGGAAATAGTTTAGAGGGTGGCAAAAGAAGAGATGGAGAGATCCTATGTCATGAAGCTCCCAGAGAGAAGGACTGCTTTTTAAGTCTTGTGCTGCTAAGGAGTTGGAAAGATAAGAGATGTAGCAGAATAGCTATACAAGCTTTGGAGTTACTTTTTTGGCAACAAAACTGCAAGAAAAGCAATCCCCACTTAGGGCTCTGCTACCAGATGTGAAAGTCACAGACTCAGAAAAGTTCCATCTGTGGCCTACTGACAGTTTGATTTGGTCATCTGATTGTGTACACATGCTTTCTCTGTGTGGGGGTAGTCTCAGATAGCCCAGGGAATGGAGCTGAAAGATCTGGACCTCTGTTCGCAGAATGTCGGTATGTATCAAGCCCAACTTGAACAATGTAAGATCCTGTACAAGCAGAAGATGGCAGAATGCCAACACCTGGAGAGCCTCATTGAGAATCTGACCAGGCAGCATGATGCCCTAAAGGCTCAACACGAGGCTTTCCTGGAGCAGGTAGGTTCCTCCTGCTACCTGGCCTGCTGGGGAGAGGACAACCACTCATAGGATACCCAGAGGACAGAATGGTATGACTAAAAGTCAAGGCTCCATCAGGGAGGTCAAGGTGATAGGGTGGCTTGGGAATGGACCTTCATGAGGATCCTTAAGAGGTGAGTTCTCTTGGAAACATCCTGAAGAATGGGCAGAACATCACAGGGTCTCTGCAGCAATGTATCTGTTCTCATTTAGATGGGCAAGGCATTCGTAGGTCCTTTGAGCCAGCTGCGGGTGGCTGACTTTGAGGAGATAAGGAGCTACCGAGCCCCACCAGAATCCGTAGTCAAGGTGACAGACGCATTATGTGACCTGTTCCACCATGAGACAGGCTGGTCCAGTGCCAAGCAGCTGTTATGTACTGAAGACTTTTATCAGGTAGGGAAGATTAGCGCCATAAAGGGAGAGGAGTGGGTGGCATAAAGAGAATTGGGCAGGATTAGCTTATTAAATCAAGGACAAAAGCACCCATATCTTCTCTCCCCTTAACACACATCCTCCCAGGAGCTGGTATTCTTCCCCAAGGAGAAGCTGATGGACTCAGAGCTGACCAAGTTGAGCCAAGCTCTAAGGGCTCCAGGTATGAGTGATGCATCCTTGAGGTCAGTAAGCATCCCTGCAGCAAACCTGGCAGTCTGGCTCCGGGCAGTCCTGCGCTACGGGCTGGCACAACGCCGAGGATTGCCCACTGGCCTGCTGTTGCGGCAGGTAGATGCAACACTGGCTCGGGAGCAGGCCCGCCTTGGCCAGTTCCAGTTTCAGGCCCATGATCTGCTAGAGCAAACTCTGTTTTTGACTAAAAAGCTAGAAGAGGCCCAACTCAGTCATAACCGCGTTATGGAGACCCTCAATCAGGCACAATGTGGGCACTTTCACAGATGGCCCATGAAGTCTGCACTGCTCACACCCATGCACATGTGGACGACACAGCTCCAGGTAATGAACCCGTATGTCCCATATGTCTCTCTCCCAGTTAATTTCATACCTCTCTTCCCCTCTGTATTGTCCCACTCCCCTCAGGTAACCTCTGTCTGCCCTTCCACATACCCTCTGCCTTACTCCTACTTATGCTTTGCTCACTTGTCCATGCCAGAAGTTGCAGGAGCAAGCCAAGACTGTGTTTGGAGATGCCCTCTTGTGCTCTGCTGCCATCGTCTATCTGGGTCCCTTCCCACCACAGCGTCGCCAAGAACTGCTGGAAAAGTGGCTATCTCTGTGTCAGGGCTTTGAGGAAGCCCTGGACCCAGATGATGTGGCACAGGCACTGAGGCAGAAATCTGTTAGGGTATCAAAGGACCCTCTGCTGCCCACACGCACTCCCTTCAGGATTTTGACCTTGCTGAGCTGTGGATCTGAACAGCACCAGTGGGATCGAGACCTGAAGCCCCAAGCTAAGTCAGCCCGCCTATTAGGCCTGCTGCTGCGAAGCCACATCCACTTCAGCAGTTCCCGTTGGCCTCTGCTGCTTGATCCCAGCAATCAGGCCATCATCTGGTTGAACCCACTACCTCCAAAGCAGAACAAGTGGTTGGAACAACCTCCCAAAGAGAGCAGAGGTAGGCATGGATAATGGCATTATCTTTCTTGGAAGTCTGAGCCCCAACACTCAGTTTCTTGTGGTCTGCCCTTCCATGGTAGAGATACTGCCTTTTGGTGACTAAACTGTATTATTTTACTAGCTTAAACTATATTAATAAATGGTCTCATTTACCAGTTTTTTGTGGTTGGTTTTAGCTCATGTTAAAATGACCCTAAATCTACATGGCTGGCCCAGCCATGATCTTCTACTTCTTTAGCCTACCCAACACCATAGGAAATCTTGCTTACAACTAAAGCTTACAATTTGTGGTAGTATTACCCAAATTCATGCAATATTGAGAAATTCTTGAAAGATATTTTCATTTGCCTGTGCCTGTGTCACACCCTCTGGGCCCAGGGCTTCCTCAAAGCCCTGACACAGAGATAGCCACTTTCCCAGCAGTTCTTGGTGCTGCTGTGGTAGGAAGGGACCCAGATAGATGATGGCAGCAGAGCACAAGAGGACATCTCCAAACACAGTCTTGGCTTGCTCCTGCAACTTCTGGTGTAGACAAATGACCAAAGCATGAGTAGGGGTGAGGTAGGGGGCAATGTGAAAGGGCAGACAGAGGTTACCTGAGGGGAGCGGGACAATACAGAGGGGAATGATTTGGCTAGGTTTCAATCAGAGACCTATCTGAATAGAGTATTGGCAGGAACATTTCCTAGGAGACAGGAATGAATACAGTTGTAAAAGGAGAGGTTGGTCAATTGAATAGATGAGAGGGAAATTATAGCCCTCTATGGACCTAGGGTTTTTATAGAAATAATGAACTTCAGGACCTTGAAATAAGATCATTTTGTTCCTTGTACAAGTGAGCCCTAAGTCCCATGACAGTCATCTTTTAAGAGATAGGGGAGTTAGATATACAGTTGGGGAGATAATATGAAGGAGGAAGTTACAGAGCCACAAACCAAGGAATACTTAAAATTCCACTCACCAGGGGACTAAGAGACAGAGAGAGATGGCCCTTTAGAGCCTTTGGCCCTTTAGAGCCTCTGGAGGGAAGACTGCTTTGCTGGCACACTGATTTTGGACTTCTGGTCTCCACAACTCTTGAGAGAATATTAGTTTAAGGCACTAAGTTTATGGAAAGTTGGTATGGTCATCTAAGAAATTAATCCATACATCATAGTTTCAGGATTTCCACCACCCAGGTATCATGTCAAAGTTACTTCTGGCAATTTGCATCTCTTCTGTCAGGAAAGCAAAAGATTTTTCAGAACTGTTGGGCAGAATTTTTGTCCCTGTGATTTTTTTTTTCAAGTGCTGGGGATTGTATAAGCTAGGAAAGCATAGTACCACCAAGCGACATCCTTGGCCTTTAGCTTTTGCCCTCTAGTATTTCTCCCATGATAATATTCCAGGATAGGATAGGATACCAAAGGTTGGGAAAGAAAGCTATTGGTCTGAATTATCTCATGAGCTCAAGATAATCAAATACGCCCTTCAGGGAAGAAAGGGGGAAAGAAAACACAGATTAGAAGGCCAGGAAGTAGTCAACAAACTGTTATTGACCTGAGATTGATGGGGATAACAGGTCAGCTGTGGCAAGGAAATAAATACTGTGAAAATTCAGAAGGAGCCAGGCTCAGCAGTACATACCTGTGGACTCTACTACTCAAGAAGCCACAGTATGAGAATGGCTTAGGCCCAACAGTTAGAGGACTATTTGGGAAACAAAATGAGATCTTATCTTAAACAAACAACAATAATCCATGAAACCTGATGAAGGATCTCCAGTCCCAGATGAGACCGTCATCTAAACCCTGTTGTGGTGGAGCAGAGAATCTAACGATGCTATCTATGCTGGACCACTAGCCTTTAATACTTAGGAATAATAAATGGCAGCTTTACCTGCTAAATTTGCAGTAATTTTTTTTTTTAGCGAGAGAAAAATGAATGCAATAAACTGCAGGCTTGGCAGCCTCCACTTGTAAGAGAGCCAAGTAAGAAAACATCACTTTTTGAAGGAGAAAGGGGTTGGGAATGGCTGTTCCCACACCTTGTACCATTCCAGAACCCTAGCCATGACTTATCTAGTGTGATAGTTTACAGTCCTTGAATTACAAGTCACTGCTTCAGGCACCAGTTTCTGTATCAAGGAGGACAATTTTCAGTTGTTACAGCCAAAATAGCTTTTTTTTTTTTTTTTAAAAAGATGGAATAGGTACTGACTCCTCTAACCTATAAAAAGGGCAGAAACGGAGCCAATTTCAGAGATGATTAGCTCTTCTTGGGGCTAATCTAACTTCAAAATAATAATGTCATCCAGTGTTTGCTGGTTTCCATGTCCTAGTCCAAACTGTGTATTATCACAGTAAATCTTCAGAGTAACTCCATAAGGTCACACATGAACCCTCCCCTTGGGTGATCAGGACTCCTCAGAAACCCAGTTTCTCTAAGAAACACTCTTTTGCATCTTTCTACCCCAGCAAAGTACCATGTGACAAATCAAGACAGTGAGGATGAAACAGAAGATGAACTGGAAAGTGAGAACAATGAAGATGAAGATGAGGTCAATGAGCAAAGAGAAGAGCACAAAACAGAGGAAAACAAGAGTGAGGAAGAGAACAAGCAGGAAGAGCAAGAAACAGAGAAAGAGAATGAAGCAGAGAGCACAAGCTCAGACTCAAGCTCAAGTCCACCCTCTGAGACTCAGTCTCTGCCCTCCTACCTCACTGTGCTCTCAGGCACAGACCCAGAGTTGGGTCCTCAGCTCCTGGAGGCAGCTGCCAATGGTGAGAGCCACAGCCTCCATTTTCTTCCCTGACTCCCTGGTTCCATAATCCTTTCACACCTCATTCTGACCTCAGTTCTGATCTTGTGTCTCACTGTGTTGAAGAATCTTGATAGAGCCCTCTTAAAAAAGAGAAGCAGATCTTGTGCAGGAACTGGATAGCGTGGTGCTGGTGTTGTGGATAGGTTGATTTTGCTTCCCCTTCACAGGCTTGCCTGTGCTCTTGACCAATATGGAGCTGAGCCTAGGGTGCCAAGAACTTCAATGGCTGCTGTCAAAGAAGAATCTGATTCCACCATATGTGCAGCCTGGCTTCTGTCTCTTTCTGAGTACTACCTTTCCCATCCATGCTTTGGACCGAGGTGAGACCAGAACTAAGTTATTGGCATAGCTTCTTTCTTTCTTTCTTTCTTTCTTTCTTTCTTTCTTTCTTTCTTTCTTTCTTTCTTTCTTTCTTTCTTTCCTTCCTTCCTTCCTTCCTTCCTTCCTTCCTTCCTTTCTTTCTTTCTTTCTTTTATACTAGGCCCCCAGAATCATCCCTAAGGGGGCTTCATTCAACTAGGCCCAGAGAGAACTATGACAGAGAGCCAAATTCCCTGTCTACTCCACCCTTGACTCTGATGTGGGTAACTTAGCATTTCTCATGTGATCCAAGTACTAGGTTATGAATTGCTGAAAGGGCTGAATGTTCTGGATCTGGGTCTGAACATGGAAATACTAGAAGAACAGATGCTGCATGAAATTCTGTGCAGAGAGCGCCCTGAGCTTGAAACCCGCTGGCAAGACCTCAAAGTCAGAGCAGCAGATAACTATGAAGCTATAAAGGCTGATGAGGTGTGTGGGGGCCCATTCTGTGGGGTGGGATAAACATTGAAAGGGTTCAAGTAAAGAGCTGGAGATGATGTTTGGGGACCATCACAAAGATCCACGTCTATCTAACAAATTACCACATTTAGGAACAGCTGCTGGTGATATTGCTACGCCAGAACAAAATGCGTCAGAAACCATCAAGGTTTTTGAGAGAAATGGTGAGGACTCAAGCAAAGATATGTCAACTGAATGCTCAAATGGAGGAGTTAGATGAGCAGAAGCTGGAGGTGGCAGCATTGTGGGCACCCTACCGGCAGGTAGCTTATTATGGAATGGCTATGGTAGAAGCACTAAGCTCACTACAGAACCTGCTGCCGTTTTTCTGTATGAAGTCAGAGAATTGGTTGGCAGTCATCAGAAGGGCTATAGACAGCATGAAGTCATGTGATAGTTATCATGGAGAAGACTTGCCCAGTCATCTGCTACGGATGAAAATACACCTGGCCCGTCAATTGCTGATCAACACTGTGGTTGCCCTAGGATTAATCCAAACACCCTTGGTGGGTGCCTTCGGTGCTTTGGCTATGCTGCAAGTGACAAAGAAGACACCAAAGCTAGAGAGACTGGCATTATGGCCAGGACTGTTAGCCTCTCCCAGCTCAGGCCACAACATACAGATCCCTGGTGTGACTAGGCCAGCCTGGCTAAGTTCAAGAGCCTGGGAAGAGTGTGGAGCATTGGAGTTGTTGTCCCCATTTGCTGGGCTTCGTGCATCCCTGGCAAGTCACTCTGATGTGTGGCAGGATTACCTGTCACTATCATCCACTGTGCTGGGTCCTGCACCTGGTCCTAATTCTGAGCCACTTAGCCTCTTCCAAAAGCTGATTCTATGGCGGGTACTGAGACCAGATTGCCTGGTAGGTGCCCTAGCAGACCTCACCACCAGCCTATTAGGTCGGCCCCTAGATGAAGACCTGGATGCCCCTACCATGATCTTTGAACATATTCAGCCTACTCAACCCATACTGATCTTACTGCCACCACCTGGCCACCCTACAGCCACCCTGCATCCTGTGACTGTCATCCGGAAACTGGCTGCCAGTGAAAAGGTTTGGATCTAGTTACTTAGCCCACAGTGTGTGGGAGCCCTGTTCCAACATTCTTATGGGTCTTTTTAAATCACATGGGTACTTTAGGATTCTTGTGGCATAACAGTCTATCGAATAACTCCAAGATGTCCTTGATTCACTCTGTCACCTTTCTATTGGTTCCTAGCCGCAGAAGCATCTGCATGTGATAGCACTGGGCTCGGAAGACTGGGATCCTGTATCAACTGTAGTCAACACTCTATCCCAGGCTATGCTGCAGGGGCACTGGCTAGTGCTAGATAACTGTCATTTGATGCCCTTTTGGCCAAGAGAGCTGTTACAACCCTTGCAGGGACTGCTGGATGGAGCCAAGGGTAAGCCTTGGGGTACCCTACACTTGGTCCTGAGTTTGAATTCCAAGGCTTTAATGGCTGATCTCCAAGTTCAAAGCCTATCCCTTTGGCCGTGTAACTGATTCCTGTTGCTCCAGTCTTGAATATGGCCCCTGAACTTGTAGGTCAATCCATTCATTACCAGAGGATTTATTTCAGCTCCTTATCTAACTTTAGTGGTCTCAGACTCTGAACTGATAGCTGAACCAGAAAGCAGGACTGTGGCCACTGTCCATAGAGATTTCCGTCTTTGGCTGATTGCATCTACTGAGGCCAGTACTTCTTTGCCAGGTGAGAAACATCCCCTTATAAGCTATCAGGTCCAAGAGGAGAGTAACTACACTATGCTGACTCAGCACTTTGTTCCTCCACAGGGGTGCTGACCCAGCACTCCATGCCTGTTTTCTGGAATCAGTCCTTAGAACTGGGCCGTATCTTGATCGACAGTGTGGATTCCCAGCAAGAACTCAGCACACAATCCTTCACCCAGACATTTCCTTTGTTCTTCCTATATGGTCTTCTAGTACACAGACAGCTCTATGGGTTAAAGCTGCAAGCACACAGGGGACGCTGGTGAGTGATCCACCAGTCCCATTCAGTTGTCTGGCAAACACTGGGTATCTTCTACATGATCTTTGGAACCTCTGAAGAGTGAAGGCAAGGAAGTCTTCTCCAAAGACTTTATCTGCAATCTCACTTTGAACTGAGCCTTAAAATTAGCAGAAGCAAACTGGGTAGAAACAGGGCTTTTTGAGCAGAGGGAATGTAGTGTGGCTGATATGCATATGCGATGGATGGACTAGAGAATGTCGAAGTTTATCACAAGGGGCTTTTAGGACCATGGCAAGAGGTCTGCAGTTATTCTGCAGACATCAAAAAACTGCTGAGGGAGTTTTAAATGAGAGGAAACTTGATTCAGTCTGTTGAAAGCATTACCCAGGTTGTGATGTGAAGAACAGGCAGATGGGGTGGGACTAGAGAAAGAGAAGCTTTTAAGGAGGCTCTAAGAAAGAGACCATGAGATGGGTAGTAGGAAGTAATGTGGGAGTCAGAGTAGAAGTCAGGAATGAGTCCTAGACTTCTTTTTAGACAACTAGGTGTCTGGTGATACCTCTTACTATGGTAGAACAGGTCTTATAGTGGGAAGTGAAAATTGCAATAGAAAGCAAGTTGTTTGGGGGAACAAAGCAGTAATGTCCAATGAATTCTCATAAGTCTAGAGCTCAGGAGAAAGGTTTGCACTGAAGAAAAAATGTTAGAGTCCTCAGTATACTGTTATTAAAAATGTACTCTCTGTGCCCCTACCCAGGAGTCAAGTGACCTTGACCAGGGTTCTTCAGATCCAAGAGCAGCTGTGGGCCAGTCTTAGCAACCCCAGTGCTGCCTTGTTGGAGCTGGCTGGTGAGGGTCTCCTGCTGTGTCCCAGAAGACCTGGAAAAGGGTGGGGTGGGAGTCTGCAAGGACATATGTGATGGATAGACATACAGCTTTGTTTTGAGGGGTGGTAGAAACTGGAAGGGCTGAAGCTCAGGACCTCTGACTTCATCTGCAGCTTCAGTTCTCTATGGAGGTCCTTTGAGGGACCTGGAGGACAGAGAGACCCTGGTTAGCCTGACAGGAGCCTGCTTGAATCCCAGGAACATGAACTGGGTCCAGCCACACACACCCCAGTATCTCCTGGCTACTCTGATGCCCAGCCCAGGTAAGCTTCAAGCAAATGTCCACACTGGGGTACGGACTAGTGCATTGCACTGCCATCCCCCACAGCATGGCTATTCACACCAATAAAAGAATGAGCAGGCAATGTTGATAGCTATGGGGTCAGAGGAAGACCTACTTCCTAGGGTCTGATGGGAGAATCTATTTTGTTCCTCATCCCCTCACCTCTAATTCTAAGAACTAGGGGAGCTGGATGCCAGGACAGACTGCAAGGCCCAGATGCACCTACTGCCCACACCATCTGAACCTCGTACCTGTGGACTAAACGAGGGGCCCCAGGTCTGGCTGTTGAGACGCCAAAGTCGTGCTCTCCTGAATGCGCTGCGGCAGTGTTCATCCACCTGGGTTCCTACAGTTTGTGGAGGAACTGTCCAGCGCAAAGAAAGGCGACTTCGGCACCGCCTAGTGCAAGCCAAGAAGAGGCTGGTGGCACTTCAGGCTTTGCTAACCAACAACCGTTTTCGCTCAGGCCAGTGTGTCACCCCCTGGGCAGTGTTAGGACCCAATGCCCGGCCACCTCTAGAGGGCTTCTTAGAGACCGAGGTGCTGGAACTGAAGCAGCTGGTGGGTATGCTGCTGCGTGACCTTGACTGCCTATTACAGCAGCTGAAGGGCGAGACCCCGTGCACTTCCAGCCGCTGTGCTGAGGTGGCCCAGGCTCTTTGGGCTGGGCGCCTACCTCAGCCTTGGAGATCTCATGCACCTGCTGGTCCACAGCTTCCCTGGCTATGGCTGCGACAACTGTCCCGCCGTGGGCACCTGTTGATTCAATACCTGGACAGTGGCATGAGCGAAAATGCCAACGGACCAGAGCGCATATTTCACCTGTCAGCTTTTCGCCATCCCCGTCGCCTGTTGCTAGCGCTTCGTTGGGAGGCTGTCCTGGAGAACTCAGGACACAGCCCCAAGCTTCCTGGTCACCAAGGCTCTGGCTCTGGCAATCTCCCACCTAGACGTCAGGAGTTGAACAACCACCCTCTGCATATCTGGGTATTCTGAAGTCACTTCCTGCTCCCCATCCAAGTATCTAATTACGTCCCATCCTAGTCATCCCTGACTGACACATCTTTCTAGCTTTGCCTAACTGTTTTCTGGTACCCTGCCCCCTCCCCCCCAGGTGGAGAATGGCCCAAATCCCAAAGTTCCTAAGATGGGACTGCTGCTGATTGGGTTACAACTCCAGCACGCGGCGTGGGACCAGACAGATGGAGCCTTGAAGGACAGTTTTTCCAGCCAACCCTGTCCTCTGCCTCCTGTCAGTGTCAGCACACAATCCCGGGGTGCCAAAGATGCATCAGTCTCAGCTGGCCTGGGCATATACTCCTGTCCTTTATATATGACTGGGCCCCTTGGCACCACCAAGCTGCATAGCAAGAACATCCTGATGCGCCTGCCACTACCCACAAGGCTCAGCCCTGATACATGTATTCAACGGAGAGTCCATGTGTGCAGCCCAACTTTAACCTGAGTCCTGACCAAAATAAAGCTGTAGTGATGTCAGGAATGACCTCTGGCATTTGGAAGAAAATAGGTGTATATGCACAGAGCACAAATTGTGGCCCAATGATGGGAAAGGACACTATCAACAGAGGAAGATGAGGGAGGTGCAAGTGGGGCAAAGGCTGTGGGGACACTTTGGGTACAGGGGCCTGCTGTTTCATGTTTACAAAAGCATAGGCAAATGTAACAAAATTCTGGGTTCTTGCTCAGCTCACTACTGTGGGCTCAGCACTTGCACTAAATATCCAGTGGGTGTTTTTGAATGGAGAACACTACAGCTGAAAGTTGGTTAAGGCATTTAGCATTTTTTTGGAATGCCCCAGTTCTGCCTCTCTGAATGAGTCATATACCCAAAACAAAGGCCAAATGAGATTCCCAACCCCCCACTCAACAATAACCATCTGAGCAGGCATTCCTCCATGTGAGGTGTTCTTTCAGGACCAAACTCCTGCTTTCCTTGGAAACCTATGTCCTGTCCCATGTAAGTTCCGGGAACAGATTATACCCTTTAAAAGCACTCTCCCGGGTTGGGGATTTAGCTCAGTGGTAGAGCGCTTGCCTAGGAAGCACAAGGCCCTGGGTTCGGTCCCCAGCTCCAAAAAAAAAAAAAAAAAAAGCACTCTTCCCCTGGTGACTAGATCATACTTTTTAACAGCCCAATCATGCACTGTTGAAATTAGCACTTTCATTATCCAGTTAGCTTCTAACAAGCAGCACCACAAGGGGTCCAAGCCTTCTAGACATAAACCCATTTGGGGGATACATCATATCCAAACTTCACCAGTCCACAACTGGACCTCAAAGCTTCATAATGGAAAAAGCATCTCCCTCTACCCTCTGTGTTTTGAGACAGGGTCTTGCTATGTTCCAAGCTGGCCTCAAACACCTGCCTCAACTCTCCAAATGCTAAAACTGGAGGCACAAACCATATTCAGTTCAAATGCATTGCTCAAAAGTCTAAATTTCATGTCTTCAAACCTGAATTATTAGCTATAAAATCAGGAAATATTCTAAAATTGACAGTCTCATTCCAAGAGGATGAGATAGACATCAAAGAAAGGGTGGACCAGAGCAAGAGTGAAACCCAGCAGGACAAAAGTCCTGTAGGCCCTGGCCAGAAGCACCCTGGACTTCTCTCTAGGGCTTGCTCCACTCACTGCTGTTTTCATGTCAAGTTCTGATAATTGTCATTGTCTTGACTTTTGTTTGGGGGTCTGTTCTAAAGATTTATGTGCATGAGTGTTCTGCCTGTCCATGTACTATATGTACATGGAGTCCTGTTAAGGTCAGAGGGTGCTGGGTCCTCTGGAACTGGTGTTATGGAAAGTTGTGAATACTATATGGACTCTGGGAACCTGCAAAAGCAACAAATGCTCTTAACCACTGAGCTGCTGCTTCAGCCTCTGTCTTTGAGACAGGGTTTCACATAGTCAGTCTGAACTTAAATGTACTATATAGCTAAGCTGACCGTAATTCTCTTGCCTCTATCTTACCAATTGCTGGCTGGTAATGGTAGACATGCATAAGCACACAGCCTACTCCTTTAATGGCCTGAATCTCTTCAGTAGCCACATTTATATCTCTTGCAACATTTTTTTCCCCGCCCAAACTGAGTTTCAAATGTCAACACTTTGCTTTTGGTAACAATTCTTGCTATACATTTGACTAAAAGCAGCTAGCAACAACCATGCCATGCCTCAACTCCAGGCTGCCTTGAAACGCCCTCTGCTATATGTCTGAATCTTTAAGTTTGCACTCATGCAAACTTTTTTTTGGCTGGGATTAAAAATTGTCTGTAGTCCAGTTCCCCAAGAGAGATCTTCTCATTTTTATTGTCTACATTCCTATCAGCATTCTAGCTTTCAGAACTCTCACCAGAATTGCCCATTAAGCATTTCTAACAACATTCTAAGATCTCTCCAGTTTATACTTCTCTCAAGTCAATCCCAAAGAATCACAAAGTCAGGTTTAATCACATAACCTCACTTCTTCAGGATAAATTTATGGTTAGAGTTTCTGTCAATATGTAAATATCTGAAAGAAACAAGGTTAAGGAAGGTGCTGTCTTGGCTCATGGTTGCAGGAGCCTCAGTTCATAACTGATGATTCTATTGCTGTGAACCTGTGAATAGGCTGAATGCCAAGGCAGTGAGCATGAAACACAGTCCTGATGGTCAGGAAGCTGAGGACAGACGAAAGAGCTGGAGACAAAAAGTGTTTTTCAAAGCTATATCACCAGAGAGACCTGCTTCCTTCAGTTATACCCTACACTTTAAAGTTCCTATCATTTCTCAAAATAGCACCAACTGCTTGGGACAAGACCTTCAACATATTCAAACTATAGTGTGTGTGTGTGTGTGTGTGTGTGTGTGTATAACCACTAAATATGCGACTTATTTAGTTGGTAATTTTTGCCTACGTGCACACAGCTTTGGGTTTGACCTCAAGCATAAAACTGGGCATGATGGCACGCACCTGTAATCCCAGCACTTGAGAGAAATGAAAGGATCAGAAATTCAAAGTCATTCTCTGCTCCATGGTGACTTCAAGGCCAGAATGGGCTACAAGAAACCCTATCTCCTAATATAATTTAGAAATAGCATTATCTACAAATTTGAGATTACATTTTTATGTGTTTAAATTATACTCTTAGTTATTGGTTATGTTCCTGGTAAGAATACATACATACAATTTTTTCAAAAATGTCACTATTTGTAAGAATGACAAATCAGAAAAAATTTGGGATACTAGACAGTTACTAGACAGTGTACAAATGCTGTTCTGTTTCTCTCCCTTTTGGATATGGTTGGAGGGTTTTTTAGTTGTTTTTTTTTTTTTTTTTTCAATCTATGAAGTTATATCTCACATTGATAATTGTTTTGGTCAATTACATGCATAGGAGCACAAAGGATTCCTTTCCATTTTGGCAATAAGATGATTTTGTTTTTGTTCCCTTTTCTTGTCTCAGTGACTCTAAGAGAATATGTTGATAGTGTTTCCATTAGTTGATCCCTGAGTGTGATCAGATTCCCTCTCAATCTATATTGATAGGGGAAAAATCTCATTGGAGGTGATATTGCTTAGTAGGTAAAGGTACCTGACTCTAAGGCTGACAAGCTGGGTGGAAACCCTTGGAACCACAAAATAAACAGACCCCATCAAATGTTCTCTGACTTCCACACACATATACCATGGCATACATGTACCACCACTCCCTCCAAATAAAAAAATAAAACTGTAAAATTCTTGAAATTACCACATTGGCTTAAATCATTAATATTTTGGGCTTTTATTTCTTGTAAGAAGTGGAGTGGACCTAGGCACTCCAACTGATATATGTACGCTAATAGTTTAAGCAATCAATAAACTGCAGTTTATTCATAGTAATAAAAACAAAGAGTTGCACTTAGTAACATGGATGAATGGTAAGGGATGAGTGCAAACAACTGGACACATGGAAAGGCTAAATGCGGAAGCTTACATGGTAGACTATGTAGAAGACCAAGGAAATCACACTGAGTTAAGGTGGTGGGAATTTTGTGGATCAAGAGAAAAAAGTTTGAGAAGTTAGGATGTGTGTGGGGAGGAGGCCTTAGGTGAGAACAGCCTTCTGTTGCTTAATCTGTGTGGTTTCCACAGTTAAATATTTTTCTTTATCAGTGCTTTGTTCCCTTCAATTAAAAGTACTTTCAAGAGATTACTAGTGCCCCACTACAAAACAGCAATACACTTCTTACTGAGGTGAAACCTAGTCCAGGCGTCCCTATTCATGGGGACTCTAGTTTTGGTGATGGTCTAGATATAGTCATCGCTGCTAAATGCATCACATTGGGCAATGTGGTAATAACACAAGGGAACTGTGTTAGATCGGAGTTTGGAAGCAGTAGTTTCACTATTAACCAACTGTCTATACTATCAGTTGGCACACAACTCTATGGGGATATAGGCATATAGTACAGTTTCTGGTTTTGCCAGAAAGAAAATGAACGTGAAGAACACTGTTAATTCACCACCATAGCACATACCCAAACCACCATGTAGTGTGCCAAAGATATTTATGAGGCTAGGGACATACATAATGCAATGAAGGGGACATGGGGAAGTGCTTCAGAACCATATGGACGGGTACTTCTCAACAGCACAAAGGAAGAACTGTTACTGCTGCCTAGCCTGTGCTCCCAGTTGGCAGGATAAATGTGCATGGCTTTCCCGCGGGCTCCTTGAAAGATAACCAGCCCTGAGGGTATGTTGGGACCTTCCTTGGAGGGCTTCTTGCTAGGTAAGGCTCTTCAGCACTAGGTGGCAGTAGATACCCTGTGTTCTGCCTATAGCTCTGGTAAAACACTGAGAAAGCCAACTCAGGGAGGAAAGGGTTCATTACATCTCACAGATTGAGTCCATCATCAAGGAAAGCCAGGACAGGAGCAGGAGGCAGGAACTGAGAGGATGGAATGTGGCTTATCTTGTTCGCTTTCCCTGGTTTATTCAATTATTTTCCCTACATGGCCCAGACCTGCCTGCCTATGAGTGGCAATGCCACATAGACATGCCTACTGGCCCATGTGATGGAGGCATTTTCTCAGCTGAGATGGTCTCCTCCCAGGTGACAGAAACTAACCAGCATCTACCATTTGGGTTAAGAGCTACAAATGTGAGGGGCGGTTGTTTCATGTATCATAGGAATCTATAAAAGTCAGCTAATGCCTGTCACCATGGGAAGCTCCAGGACCTCAACAATACCCACAAAAGCCTACATTCAAAAGTTTGTCTTGGTTGAACATATCAATGACGCATTAATTGGCTAAGTTTAATTTTCTCCAATATTCCTTTCTCTATTCCAATACCCAAACAAACAGAAGAGGTAAGGAAGGAGTAAGAGATCATATTCCCTGATCCACTGAACTGAAGAGAAGTTTGAGACCTAACAGCTACTGATAAGGTCCCGAAATGTGGGAGGTAACAGAGAGGGAAAATGTATTTAAAGGATCAATTTTCTAGATTGGATTCAGTTATCACAGAGAACATATTTGTACCAGAGTACTAACAAGAGAACAGATCCTTGAAGTGAAACCAAAAAGGAAGAAAAGGCTGTGGCAACTGGAGAGACTTCCAAGAAGCCTAAAAAGCAAGGTGTCTATGCTTAGTTAATCCTGTATCTTGTGACTCAGAGAATCACAAAATCATAAAGCTCTGACTCCTAACACTCTCGAGCTCCTGAACCGAAAGCAAAGTCACCAACCTTCAAATCCCTTGTTATATTAGAAAAAAATAAAAATAAAATGTTTAAAACACTTAATGGGATCTTCTTTTAGTCACAAATAATTGATAAAAATATTTTTTGATTGTGAGCATTTCAATATTTCTTTTCTGATTGTGAGCATTTCTTCATTTAAAAGTAGGATAATGGGGGCTGGAGAGATGGCTCAGCAGTTAAGGGCACTGACTGCTCTTCCAGAGGTCCTGAGTTCAAATCCCAGCAACCACATGGTGGCTCACAACCATCTGTAATGAGATCCGATGCCCTCTTCTGGTGTGTCTGAGGACAGCGACAGTGCACTCGCATACATAGAATAAATAAATAATTCTTTAAAAAAAAAAAAAAGTAGGATAATGGGTTACAAAGATAGCTCAGTTGTTAAGGGTGAGTTCTTGTCTTGCAGAAGGTCCAAGTTTAGTTTTCACCACCCTTTATTAGGCAGCTCCCAAAACTCTTATGTCTGTGGCCTTGGCCACTGCACTTGCACATGTATAACAGGCCCCAGACATGGAATTTAAAAATAAATCTTTAAAGTAGGTTGATTAGAAAATGCACAGTGGCATCTGCTAAGACAAATGTTGAAGCATCCCTAAAAGAAAGCGGGTTTTGTGGTAAGGTGGACAGGAAGACATGTCCAGGATGCATAATGATAATTGCTGTAACATGCTTACATTCGCTATTTAAGGGTTTTAATTCTGTTTCAGAGTCCAATTCTCTCCTAAATTAGCCAAACTTCTCGTATACTATGACTTCATCACTTTCAAAGCCTGTTCTTTGAGCCTGAGAGAAAGTGGAAAGAGCTGATCTACCTTTCACTTTCTTTGTCTGGTATGAAAACGTCACCCAGACTATCCATTAGATACATGGGCTGCCTAACACACAGGCTTGAAAAATAGTTTAACTGTTAAGTTCAGAAAGAGGGCACTGGGGGAATTTCTTCCCCAGAAAGAAATACTGTACAAAGTTGGAGGGGCATGTTTAGAAGTAAAGAGAGTTTGGAGTGCATTACAAATAAATAGCGAGCTCAGGAGGATGGAGAAGAGGAAGTTAAGTTGCAGTTGGCCAGCAGAACAATGACTGGGTAAGATCACACAGAGCCTGGGAAGGAGTCTGTCTTTTGTTCTCCTCAAGCAATGAGAATCCATTGAAGGATTTTACGCAAAGAGGTGGCACAATCTGATTTACATTTCATAAAGATCACTTGGCAGTAAGGAAAATGAATTGCGTGGGGAGCAAAGGCAAGTAGATCCCCATAGCAGTTACTGTGGTAACCAAAGGTCCTGGAACCAGGTGGCTAGTTAGAAAACTCACCTGGGAAGGAGGATGACCTGGAAATGAAAGGCTCCAATTGCTAGTCTCTGTGAAAAGCTGCACAGGGCTTATGCAATGACGTAACTGGTGAATGCTTGAAGCTGAGCTGCCTCTGCCAAGATCACACTGTTTCTTTTGGAACTGTGTTCTCTCTTAGGACTATGTTACAGGAACAAAATCAGCAGCACACGAATAATTGCATTAGAACACTCTACTCCAAGAGCTCTGAAGGGATACTGAATGTGTACCAGATCTGGATTGATACCCATACCTAACTTCAGTCTTGTCTCCTACAGCTCTTAAAGAGGGCTATTCTTTCTCTGACATGGGGAAAGGTTGAAGCGAGTCTGTGAGGATTTTTGTTTAACTTTGTTTTATGAGTTTTGCCTGCATGAATGTCTGTGGACCACATGCATGCCTGCTATGCCCAGAAGTCCAAGTTGGCATGGGTACCCCAAGGACTAGATGGTTATGAGCCACCTTGTGGGTGATGGGAATTGAACCGGGGTCCTTTGTAAGAGCAGTCACTGCTCCTGATCAGACATATCTGTTCAGGCTCACTGATATTCTTAGTTAACTAAGTTAACTCAAGACACAAATATTCTCGAGGAGAATGTCTAATTCTGAATAACAATAAAGAACTGACCCTGTGCTGGCTTGAAATCTTTCCCCTCCTAGCTTTGCCTCACCTAAGGAGCCTGCCTGCTTTGGGGAAATGGAGGAGAGCTCTCTGCTTTCTGGACCTTGTTTCTACCTCCTTGCTGATTATTCCACACACAAGTGCTAACAAGAAGAGGCAAAGGAACACAAATCTGGTTTGACCGGTTGATTCTGGGACCAACAGGCCTAGAGGACATTCAAAAGGGAAAGCCCATTGGTCTCTGATGAATACTACAGGATTCTGGGTGGTCTCTTGAAACTGTTCCATCAGCCCAAATGGCTGACTCCTTGCTGCTTGCTATAAAGTCTTGTTATCTCTTCAAAGTGGCTCCGCAGGACAGGACCCAAGCCTACCCTACACTTCACACAAGATGCACAGAAGACACTCAAATGTTATTCATGTGCTATTGTCCTGCATTCTGGAAACAAAAGCCAGTGCTTAAGCAGCAGCACTGCACTGCCACACCATCCAAACAATCAGTGAGGTTTTCCTGGCCCTGTACTTTTTCCAGAGTAGGAGTAGAACTTTAGGCTCATTATTCTTTAGTGGTACCAATAAATGTCTCATGCTTCCCAAATGGTCTTCCCAGTAGACCTTAGTTAGAACTATGATTAGAAACCTCTTTCCCCTTTCCTACAAACGGGCTCCATTCTAATAGACCAGTAGTAAGGGGAAGTAACAAGCTTCTGATATAACACTGAATCATGCTCCATCTCTCCTATGTTAACACTACCAGCACTTCTATGGTATTTCCTTAGTTCAGGGTCTAACTATGTACTCCCTAGCTGGCCTGGGACTATGCAGTTCATGCTGGCCTCAACCTCACAGAGCTCCACCTGCCTCTACCTCCTGAGTGATGGGATTAGAGGTGTGCGCCATCACACCCAGCCATCATTCATTCTCTTCTAGTCTCAAAGTGATCTTCATTTTCCTCTCCTCAAAATCCCAATCCTCTCTCCACTTTTACTCTCAATGAATAAAGTTTTGTGTCTTCCTCCAAGAATAAAACTCAAAGCCATCAGAAAAAATTCCTAGGACCCTACTCAGATCTAGAGAACCAGGAAATGCAAGAAGGCTCAGAATGCAGCATTTTAATGAACCTCATAGATGACTCTAGACCCCCTAAAGTTTGAAAGCCACTGTCTTTCAGTTAATCCTCCCATTACCCCTTACCCTTAGTACTCTTCTCCCTCCTTCAACCTGTACTGGCCATATATGCCTCCTGTCCTTTAAGCTGGGTATGCTGTGAGAGTTGATGGTGTGTGTGTATGCATATGCACGTGTAGGTGTAGAAGCTACAGGAAAACATCAAGTTCCCTGCTCTATCATTTTGCCTTATTGTTTGGAGACAAGTTCTTACTAGATCTGGGACTCACCATTGATTGTTCAGGTAAGTTGGCTGGCCTACAAGCCCAGTATTCTGTTTCTATCTGTCAAAATTCCAACCCTCTTCAGCTTTGGACACGCACTTTTATATGAATGCTAAGGCTTTGAACTCAGGTCTTCATGCTTGCATAGCAGTACTCTTAGCCACATTTAGAATGGCCACATCAGCACGCCCGTTTACTGCAGCTTCCAATACTCTGCATTCCACCAAGTCTGTCTTGAGGCTCTCCTGCTGACATCCCTTTTCCAGCACTAGCTCACGGCACCCTTAGGATAAGCCCAGACCTGGCTTCTGCAACACTCCTATCCATTTTAGTTAACTGTTACTCCTTTACACCCCTCACAACATACACAAGTGAAAAGTCAACAAACCCTGGAAATAGAAAAAGAAATATGGCTTGAGAAGTCTGCAGTGAAACATACAAACCACTCACAACACAGTAGTTGTATGCTAAGAGACCATTTGCAGTTTGAGAATATAGATGCTTCTGGGGAGGGCTAAGCTATCTGGGGAGGTGGCTAAACTTTGGTAGTGAAATGCATGTTCAGCAGCAATAGCACATGCAAACATTGCATAGTGTCGACTAAGGTTAGCCTCACAGTCCAGCCTCCAACATGCCTTCTGGCCTTTTTCAAAATCATTATTCCTTTAGGACTAGAGGCAGCTAACTAGATCAGAATCCTGAGACCTATTTCTTCCTAGAGGGAACTCCCAGGTCTTATTCTTAGGAATTCGTAAACAAGCCTATATACCTGGATTCAAGGTAGATACCTCCTGGATGAGCTCAGCATGTCAATCTAGTTCACCTTCCCTCAGCACTACTTCAAGAAGTTGTATATTTAGTACCTGTAGTTTTTCTAGGACATGGACATGGTCAAGGTAGGCACCATGGCCAGACTTTGCCAGTGAGCAGCCCCACAGTTTTTGTTATTGAACAGAGATCCAGCTTCTTTATTACCCCCTTCCAAAGAAAGCTTCAAATGGACTAAGTCTCTAAATAGCAAATAAGCCTGTTTACATGCCTATATCAAACTTTCCCAATCTTTCTCCGTCACATCTAAATTACTTACTCTTCAACCTCTAAACCTGCTTAGAGGTGATCTTTAAAGAACAGTAAGATCAACGATATACAGTAGCCACAGCTGGTTCATTCGCACCTTACTCTTCTCAACTCTAGCTCTCCTCAGTGAACCCACACAACATACTGTGAGACGTTTACACTGTTCAAATGAGAAATGGAATATTCAGAGAGTAAATGATTTCTTAAGCTGAATATGGTGGCTCATGCCTGTGATCCCAATAGTCAGGACGCTGAAGCAGGAGGATTGCCATTTGTTTTGTTTGAGGTCAGCCTGAACTAGTGTGAGATGATGTAAAAAATTAAATGATTTCCAGTTCCAAAAAACAAAGAAATTAAATAATTCCCAGTCCCAAGTGGCAAACTGGCATTGGGACCTGCCATGTGGCAAAAGCTTCCTGTCTGCAGTCTTGAAGCTGAAGGAGCAGAAACTATAGATGAGCAGAGGTGAACAACACAGATTAGAAGACAACACAGCAGGCAGCCCACATGCCTTCTGAGAGATAAAAAGAAATCCAGAGATCCATCAACTCTCAGCTGACTAGTTTCCACAATACCTGAAGTGACCCAAAACTTCCAGACACATCCATGCCCTCACAATAAACACCTCATTCTTGAACCTGCCCAAGAAATTTCATGCTTTCTGTAGCCACGAAAGCTCCATTAGAATAGAGCTGAGCTGGAGCCTTTACCACAGTGTTCTTGGCACAGAAAGAGGGTGGTACCAGATTCCGGCTCAGAGCCTGGGTAGATACAGTCTTCAGAGTTCTGAGATGGGAGTCTGATCTCTCCCTTTCAACAGGTGTCCATTGGTCACCTGCGCTTGTAGAGACAGGGCTGAAGTTTAAGGCCTGAGAGTTGGGCTTTGGGTCCTACTCGAGGAGGTCCAGTCTTTTCAAAGTCAAACAAGAAGAAGTGGCTGTTGGTCAGGTCCTAGGAGCAGAGAATACTGATGAGCTACAAATCTTCACTCCAACCACACACCTCAGTGTTTCCCCTGTTCAGAGAGCATCTCACAGCTCCTCCCAGAGTTTTGTCTTGAAAAAGCAAAATGCCAGTCTCTATGTTTACATCCTCCTTCCTGAGCACCATTATCCGAAAAAAATGTAAGAACAAAGGCAGACTTCTTGGGGACCCTCACCTTGTAGATGACCTTAAAGCCAAGTTTGGTCACAGCCCCCAAAAAGGTCCGAATATCCTCAAAGCGGCTGCTGACTTCCGCTACTTTGAGAAGACCCCTGGGAAAAGGAGGAAGTCATGTGTAAAGGTGTAGACTCATGTATGCACAGCAAAATCATCTGTGTTCTAGGGACTCACCCTGGCTTTAGTACTCGATTTGCCTCCTCAAGGAAGTCCCTGATGTTGGTTCCCATTAGTGAAAGGCAAAACACAGCCACATCCACAGACTCATCCTCCAGAGGCACCTGATGAAGAAGAATGTTAATTGGAGTACACAGTGTTGGAAGAGGAAATCCAGCACCAAAATGCTTGAACTGGATAATCTGATGAGAAGACCAGGAAGAAGGGTAAGATCAGATACACAAAAGGGCTTACCTGGGCCATGTCACACACAGTGACCCTGGGGTCCAGAGCAGCCAAATCAAAACAGTGCACGGGGTTCCGAACACTTGAAGCTAGGCGGCAATCTCCACAGCCAAAGTCAGCTACCACTAAGGATGCAGGCCTAGGAGTGGAAGGGAGGGTCGGGTCACTTACTGGTCTGGTCAAAGTCTTGATCACCACCACCACCCCTCTCGTAGTCTATAGCCTGCCCCCCTATTACTTCTGACGGAGATCTTTGGCAATGCGGTCCACAGGGTGCAGTGGCCACTTCTTTACTTGTCTCTGAAAGCCACGGTGATAAAGGAGAAAAGCCTCAGGGTCTTCCTGGAATAGGCATTGGGCAGCACTGCTGGGCCCTGAGTACAGCTGTTCATTAAGGTAGCGAAATCGGGCCCCATCCAGGCGTTGTGTCATGCGTGCTCGCAGGGCTCCAGCTCTAGTCTCTTGACTGTCTGACTTTGGAGCAGGAGGCACCTCAGTCTCCTCTAGGGAAGCCTTGAGAGGCACCTGGTCCTGTGTCTCAAGTGGCCGAAATTTGTTCTTGTGTCTCCGCTTATTTTTCTGCCGGTTCCGCCACTGCTTGCGGCTCAGGGTGTGTGAGGAGTTAGGTGATGCAGACTCGAGGCTTGACTTGGGTGGGTCAAGTGTAGCAGTACTTGTCCTAGAATTGTGAACTGCAGAAAGGGAGATGAGAAGGCATTTGAGGCTTGATCCCCTAAATTCAGAGGCATAGGAAGTCATCCTGGCTACTCCCTTGTCCTTAAGACAGAGTCTATAGCTCTTACCATCCAGCCCATGGTGTGTGTGTGTGCACGCAAGAGAAAGACAGTGCCATCTACACAGTAAGTTCATACCCCTCCCCCCATTCACATATACTGGTACCTGTTTGGTCAACACTGTTCAGGGACTGGGTTGGGTGTAAATAAGAATATTCCTGGCATTTCCTCTTTCTTTTTTCTTCTCCAGCAGAGATCCCGCCAAGAGGAGGAGCTTGTCTGTGGCATGTTCTTTCCACTTCTTTCCCCTCAGAGTCACTGATAAATGGTGCCTGTTTTTGACACTTCCCTTTTCTTTTCTTCCCTACTTCCTTTGAGACATTGGCAAGTGAGGACCTTTGGAGGTTTCTCTTCTTCCTTCCTACCTCCTCCTCTTCCTCAGAGTCACTGCCAGGTAGGCTGGGGCATTGCTGGGAGAGAGATGCTGCTTCCAGGGCTCGTAATGTAGCCAAGAGATGGCGGCGCTTGCGGCCCTGGAGGCAAACAAGGGATAAGAGTGTGTATGTGAGAATGGATGAAGCCTGAAGGCTATGAAAAGAGATGGACTTCAGCTACTGGTGGTCCTTCCCATCCAAAATTAGCACATTTGTTGTGAAGTCAGCCAAGTCCAGAACTTTCAGGCTGCAATTCCAACTTCTGGGAAGCTGGAGGGCAGACAATGTTCCCGTTCTACTTTTCTAAATGGGTAAAGGATTGCCAGTTGATTTCCTTAGAGGAATGTGCTAAGCACCCAAGCAACAGGACCAAGGTAAGACTGTGGCTATCTTTGCCTCTCACTGACAGCATTCTAGGGGCAGCAGAGGTTTTTTTGTTTTTTTTTTTGTTTTGAAACAGGACGGACAGTGTCACACATGTCTGTCTATTAAAGATATTCCTAACTGCAGTAGAAGGAACAGCCTGTTAGGAAGAAGCTGCACACAGACAAGCAGAAATGGACCACAGAAATGAATAGTACATCCTAGGCTGACTGAAGGTCAGGAACAGCTTAAGGGAATATAGAATTCCTCACATCTGATGAGACTCAAAGGAAAAGGCCTGTTTTCCGTGAAGTCGATTTGGGGTTCAAGTCCTACTGCTGGTCCTCAGCCAGACCCTTACCTTGGAGGTTCTAGATTCCCTGAGCCTCCTTTGAATAGTGATTCTGATACTTTCCCTGTCACCTGCCTTGATTCTGTCTAATATACACTGCAACTAAAAACCCTTTCAAGGTTTCGGATTCAGTTCAGTAGTAAATGCTTGTCTACCATGCTGAAGCCCTGGAATCGAACCTCAGTATATAAAGTGATGCCAGGTGAGAGAAAACTTGGAGAAACCACTCCACTGCTAAAACTCCACTGATTTCTACCCTTAGTGTACAGAAAACTTACTAACTTTTCAAGCTCTGCGCTCCAAGCTCCTAATCCGCATTCCTATTAGGACACACTGTGACACGGTGAGTTACTGCCCGGGAGCTTCTCAACATTTTTCTAAATCTCAGGTACGCTCTTCTCCACACCAACTTCTCACCAATTATGTTTTAAGGTCAGTTTTTTGGAGAGTTTCCGGATCTTCAGATCATGACTAACTCTCTCACCATCCTAATAAACGACAGCATTTCAGGCTCTCCCTCTACCCAACACGACCCCGGGAGGATCGACTTTGCCTCCTTAAAACTCTTCAAATAGACCGGTGCAGGGCTGCTCACCTTGACTGGCGGGGCAGTCGCCGCCTGAACCTGTGTTGTCACCGGCCGGAGGCCAACGATGGCTGGGGCCGCCTCGACCCATTCGGGTTCCTCAAACATACTGGTGGCCGGCAGGGTTGGAGGAGTCTACGCTCTGGCCCACGTGTAGCGCGCGTCCGAGAATCCTAGGACTGGAGCCAGACCAAACTCGGCCGGAAGCCACCGAGAGAAATTCTGTGGTAGCTAGAGCGGCCCGCGCGGAGCAGAGCACCATCGAGTGTAACCGCTCGTGAGCTAGAGAGGCAGTAGGAGGTCGGAAGGGAGGGACCGCGGCCCGCGCTGGCCGGAGAGGGCCGGGCCGGGCCGGCCGGGGCGGGGCCGGGCGGCGGGCGCGGTCGGACGGGAGTTCCCCGGAGAAGCCGCCTGCGACCCGAGTCCCGGTGAGTGCGGGTAGTTCCGCGCCCTGTTCCATGCTGGTCTTGCAAACCTGTCTGTGCGATCTCTACAGTAGCTCTGAGCCGGGGCCGCCGGGCAAGGACCCCTTTCCCCTCCCCCGGGTGTTTGCAGCTTTGGGCCCCTCCCCTCCCCCAAGCCGTGTTCTAGGGCCGTGACTCCAACTCTGACGCCCGCTGACGCCAACTCAGGAAACTAGCAAAGTCTACCCTATACCTCCAGATCCCCCTGCTCCTCGAGCCCAGGGGTCGTCCGCTGCCCGAAGCCCTTCACAGACAACCACTGTCCCTTTCGCGACGCTCCCCATCCCAGCACTGACACCTCTGTCCTGAGGGAACAGAGATACAGTCATTCTCTTGTCTCTGTTCTCCCGCAGTTCCCCGAGACTTCCCCAGTCCCGGGGTCTCTGTGCCGGGACGCTGCTATGGACGACATTTTCACTCAGTGCCGGGAGGGCAACGCGGTGGCGGTGCGCTTGTGGCTGGACAACACAGAGAACGACCTAAATCAGGGGTGAGCTGAAGCATTGGCGAGTGAGAGGACTGCTAGAAGTCCGCTCTCCGCTACTTGGGGTGCTCATGTCGGGCGGAGACAGCTAACTTTGTTATCCAGTGTGATGAGGAGTATTAGAAAGCAAAGTCTGTTGATGGAGGAGGGTTTACAGAGAGGAAGCTTGTGTCTGGGTTTTTTGTTTTTACTAAGTTTCACAATCGGTTCCCGAGGACTTTGCAGCCTCTGTGAACTCATGTCAAAGGCAGACCAGAGTGCCAGAAAATTGGAATTACATGTGGTTGGAGGATGAGTTTCTGCGCCCTAGAGCATTGGGTAGAAGTGGAAAAGGACATTAGAGATCTAAAGTTCTGAAGCTGTGTAGTGATGAGACTACCCATTTGTCAGGTGTCACCGTGGATGCAATTGCCTTAAAGTGATGTTTTGGATACAAGAATTGAGACAGGGTTAGTGGTGAGAGCCCTAAAGTCATAAGAATGAAGTAGTTGGGTTGGTATGGGAAGTGAAGGAGGAAGTCAAAGATGACCTGGGGTTTAGGTTTGGGAACTTGGACACTTGGCAGTTGCCGATGCTCCATTTTGGACTGACTACAGTTTGGTGACACTACAATAACTTGGAAATGCTTGGCAGGTTGTTGTTCGTGCAGATTTTAAGTTCGAGAGAGGTCTGATTGGGACACCAAGATACCACAAATTAGCGTTTAAATGATACCTTAAGATTCTATAATGTGAAAAATAGTACCTCAGAAGAGGAGTAAAATAAAGGCAGAGGTCGAGAAGGCTGGCCGACTGACAGAGAATAACCATCTGAAGGAGAAATAAGAAATGGACTAAGATTAGAGAATGGATGTTTTAATGAGAAGTTAAAGAACATAAGTGAGCATTTTAAGTCTTCATTTAGTTTCCATTTAGGATGTATTTGGTCTTTGAATGGTATTGCAGAAAGTAACAGGAAACTGCATTACACTGGGTTCCTTCAAATAAGAAATCCTTGAGGGGTTGGGAATGTAGCTCAGTGGTAGAGCACTTACATAGCAAGCGCAAGGCCTTGGGTTTGGTCCTCAGCTCCGGAAAAAAAAAAAATCCTTGAATAAGACATCATCTATTCCCTATAGATGGCAGGCTTCTGTCAGGGAAAAAAGTGAATGGAAAGTGAGGAAATAGATAATGTGAACACTTTCTACAATGCTGGCTGATATAAGAAAGCAAGAAAGTGTTGGAAGAGTTTAGTAGGTAGTTTTGGTTTGCTTTTGGAGACAGCCTGTCATGTAGTTCAGAATGGCCTCCAGCTCTCCTTCCTCCTGTGTCAGCCTTCTGAGTGCTGGGATTTCCATTTGTTGCAACTGTATTTGACTATAAGAGGATTGTTTTAGGTTGGAAAGGATCATCTGTCATCCTAGGCCAGGTTTCACCAGCTTCCATTAGGGTGAATACTGTTTCTCTGTTATATTCAAAGTTACTTGTTTCATTTTTTTTACATTAACTTGTGCGCTCTGTAAACACTAAGCTGTCTGTCCTATTTTGTTGGTAAGAAAATAGAAGTTTAGGCTGTTGTCCAGTGGGAGTGGCATCTTGGAAGAATCCTTGTTGTCAAAAGGTGAAGGATATCATTAGGGAAACCAGAAAGCTTTGGTGGCTTGAAGGGAAAGGGCGTGGTGCTGGAGGTGGTTAACTCCCTGCAGGCATTCTTCAGATAGAAATCCAGGCCCTGAGGTGACAGTGGGCAAAACATTTGCATTTGTTCTCAAGCTTAAGCTTCCTCTGAGGCCACAGACTTCTGGAAGTTGTTTGGTCAGAATACTTGAAGTCTGGGAGAGAAGACTGATAGCAATGGATATACTCACATCCTCAGAAAGCTTTTGCCGAGTTTGTATTAACTGATGAGGGCACACTAGAGGGACAATTATTTAAAGCTACACATCTCCTTCAACTGTTGGGGGATTCTGGGTGACCAAGCCAGGATCAACTCAAGGCCCCTCCTCCAGCCCCCTCACAGGAAGTGACCACAGCACTAAAGCATCTGGAGGCTGCAGGCCTAGACCACAGACCGCCCCCTGTTCCGCCCCTCAGATCTGCATCCCAGGGCTGGAGGGAATTTCCTTTTATGGCTCCAGGCTGTCAGTTTGACCCAGCCCATACAGTTGTTTTGTTTGTACACTTCTTTTTATAAAATATATGTCCTTAGGGGATGAAAATAAAACTCAGATACATTTTTTATTCAAAAGCTTCAATTTACATTTTCCTCTGTGAATTTTGGTTGGTAAGTAGGAACATCCTGGTTTGTGTGGTTATCTGCCTCTTCAGTAATCAAAAGCATGTTTGTTGTTGTACCCCTTCAAAATATTTTAATTCCATTCCATTTTTAGATGTCAGCTTCAATAACAGAGCCAAAAGTAAGCCTGTTTCCTCTCCTAAGTTGTATAGCCTGTCTTCTCCAGTATGCCTTTGTAACTTTACAGCAAGGAGATGCACAAAAGCAGTCAAAGGATGATAGGTGTTACTAAAGATGCATGAGCTGGAGATGAAGCCTAGTGGTATAGCATGTGCCAAGCATACGAAGTCCTGGGTGTGGTTCCTAGCACTGTCAGATGGGAAGACAAGAAGGTAGGGAAGCCAGAGGACCCCAGGAAGAGTACTGTCTACCTAATGAAGTAGAACTGCTAGGAAAGGAGTTGTTAAAGTGATAAACCTTAGAGCTGTTGGGACATCTAGGTGATTGTTGGGTGTAAAGCTCAAGGGAAAATCTGAACTGAACTTTAGGAATTGCCAACACAAGTAGAAATTAAGTCTTAAAGAGGCAAGCCTTCTGTGGCTACAGAATTTCTTTTCCCCGATGAATCAAAGCTTTGTCCTTCCCAACACCAGTTTAGTGTCTATGTCCTTTTCTCAAAGGGATGATCATGGCTTCTCCCCTTTGCACTGGGCCTGCCGAGAAGGCCGATCTGCAGTGGTTGAAATGCTGATCATGCGGGGAGCACGGATCAATGTGATGAATCGTGGGGACGATACCCCCCTGCACTTGGCAGCTAGTCACGGACACCGTGACATTGTACAGAAGGTACATGCAAATCCTTTACCATCCACATCTCACACACAATATGAAGCTAGTAACAGGCACTGTCATGTGGAGAATGTGTGCTGTTCTTTCTTTCTTCGTGCCTGGGCACAAGTATCTCACAGGAACTGACTGCCCTTTTCTTTTCTTGGCCATGGGGTGCAGCTGTTGCAATACAAGGCTGACATCAATGCAGTGAATGAACATGGGAATGTGCCCCTTCACTATGCATGTTTCTGGGGCCAAGACCAGGTGGCAGAGGTAAGTACTCAGACCCCAAGTCCTATGGTGAGTGGGAAGCAAACTGGGCATGGAACCATCAGTGCATCTGTCAGTCCCACTGTGGGACATTTACAGAACTGTCGTTGCGTCCATGTGTTCATGCTTGTTTGTGACTGGCCTGACAATTTTCTTTTCAGGACCTAGTAGCTAATGGGGCTCTTGTGAGCATCTGTAACAAGTATGGAGAGATGCCTGTGGACAAAGCCAAGGCACCCCTTCGAGAGCTTCTCCGAGGTTCATTATCTACTCCTACCTTGTCTCTTGTCCCACCTTGCATCTTCTCTCTCCATAGCACAATTAAAGCCAAGACCATTCTTTTTCTCTAGAACGGGCAGAGAAGATGGGCCAGAATCTTAATCGTATTCCATACAAGGACACATTCTGGAAGGGGACCACTCGCACAAGGCCCCGTGAGTCACTACTGTGGGGGGAAGGGCTGCAACACAAGATTCCTGGGTTGTTGGTGTCATATTAAGGTGAAGCTGGGTACCTGACCTGCTCATATTCTCAGGAAATGGGACCCTGAACAAACACTCTGGTATTGACTTCAAACAGCTCAACTTTCTGGCAAAGCTCAACGAGAATCATTCTGGAGAGGTGATCCCTATCCATTTTGTTTCTCCCTCCCTAACACCCACAAACTGCCCACTCTGTATTACTAATTAAGGTTTTCTTCAAGTTAGGAGAAAATAAATGGTACAGCCCGAGCTAATGTCTTCTAACCTCTACCTGTCCTTCAGCTATGGAAAGGCCGCTGGCAGGGCAATGATATTGTTGTGAAGGTGCTGAAGGTTCGAGACTGGAGTACAAGGAAAAGCAGGGACTTCAATGAGGAATGTCCCCGGCTCAGGTGAGACACCTGAATTGGAAGCGGTTTCCAAGGAACCCCAAATAGTACTGAAAAGTGAAATTCTGTTGGGTCTCACCACTCTCTTCCTCTCCCAGGATTTTCTCTCATCCTAACGTGCTTCCGGTACTAGGTGCTTGCCAGGCTCCCCCAGCTCCCCACCCAACCCTCATCACACATTGGATGCCATATGGATCTCTCTACAATGTTCTACATGAAGGCACCAGTAAGGATGTTGGTCTTGTTGGGAATAGAATAGGGGTGGGGGACTCTAAACTAATGATTCTTGCTTCCTGTTAGATTTCGTTGTGGACCAGAGCCAAGCTGTAAAGTTTGCTTTGGACATGGCAAGAGGCATGGCTTTTCTTCATACACTAGAGCCTCTCATACCTCGGCACGCACTCAATAGCCGTAGTGTAATGGTAAGACCACAAGTTCACTTCTGGTCCCCAAAGCCCTTTGCTGGCCTACAATAGGTTCCACCTTTTTGACCTTAACTTCTCTTCCTCAGATCGATGAAGATATGACTGCCCGAATCAGCATGGCTGATGTAAAGTTTTCTTTCCAGTGCCCTGGGCGCATGTATGCACCTGCCTGGGTGGCCCCTGAAGGTAGGTAAAGGCATCATGTTGGGAAATGAAGAAGAATTAGCTCAGTAACAGTAGAAGAGGCAGAGACTAAAAAGGCTATGCAACTGGAATAGTTAATAAGCCTTATCCCTTCCAGCCCTGCAAAAGAAGCCTGAAGATACGAACAGACGCTCAGCAGACATGTGGAGTTTTGCGGTGCTTCTGTGGGAACTGGTGACACGAGAGGTGCCCTTTGCCGACCTTTCTAATATGGAGATTGGAATGAAGGTGAGCACAGAACTGCAGATACTTGTGTGGGTATAGTGGTGCTGACATCACTGGTAAGCCCTTCCTGCAGTGTATACAGATCTATAGTAATCCTACCATTCAAGGGTCAAAGGCTTTTGACCATATGATGAACTCAAATTCGGAAGCTCACCTTGTTCTGTATAATTTGCAGGTGGCACTGGAAGGCCTTCGGCCTACTATCCCACCAGGTATTTCTCCCCACGTGTGTAAGCTCATGAAGATTTGCATGAATGAAGACCCTGCAAAGCGACCCAAGTTTGACATGATTGTACCTATCTTGGAGAAGATGCAGGACAAGTAGGACTTGAAGGTCCCTGCCCAAACTTCAGAAGTATCAGAATATGGCTGGGGGAGTGTACTTCCCCGAAGCTGAAGATCTCTGGTTGCCTCCCCTGTCTCTAATCATGGTACTACCCCAGTTATGGGGCTTGTTCCCTGCTCCCATCCCTACCACTGTAGCCCCAAAGAGGGCTGGGCTCAGAGCTTTGTCACTTGCCACATGATGTCTCCCAACATGGGAGGGATCAGCCCCGCCTGTCACAATAAAGTTTATTATGAAAACAGGCTCGTGTGGGGACAGAGGGGAAGACAAATACATCTGGGTTGGGTGGCTCAGGTGAAGTAGTGCGGCTTCTTCACATTGATGCCATACTCGCTGAGGGCAGGGGTCAAGTCCTCCATGGTTAGGGTGTACTTGCGATCCTGGGGGAAAGAGGGAAGACCACCAGCTGAGCACAGCAAGTCCAGATTCCAGTCCTTTGTGGGTAACCCTGAGTAGGCCCAATACCTCCCCTAGGATGCTGCTTCCCCAAAAGGCTTTCAGGATAAGTTAAGCCTGTACTGCTGTGGAAGGCGAACCTCTCACACCTTGCTCTTGCTCCGGGAGCTGCCAGAGGCTGTACCCTTCATTTTGCAGTGCTGCAGGGCATCATTGGCAATATCTGAGATGAATTTCTGGGCAGCTAGTGAGATGAGCCGAATTCTAGAGAGGAAGGGGGTGGTGGTAATGAGATATTTAACAAACTCCACCCAGCACTCAACAGTCTAACCTCTGAGTTTACTCACATGCGTGGGTCTGAAGCTTCAAAGCCAGCACGGTTCAGGTAGTAACCAGTCACTGCATCCGGGATCTGAAAAATCAAATAGCCGTCATTATTAGCTCTGCCTACTGATGCGCTGGGTGGGAAGGAAGAATAAAGAGGCAGCTTCCTAGTAGAGGACGCTTGAAAGCATGAAGGTGCGGTTGAAAGGCACGACAGCGAGGCAGGTGGCCTTGTACAGGCGGGAAGCCCACCGTAGGTGTATAATCCTCCAACTGCATCAAGAAGTCCACTAGTGGTGTGCTGGACACTACGGGCTTCACTTCTCCGTTGGCCGCGCTCGGCAGGGCGTAAACCCCGTTAGACATTGCCCCCTCAGGGGGAGCCGCGCCGCCTGCTGCCACCGAAGCTGAAGGAGAATCAACAACACAGGTGAGAAGCGCAGGGTCCCCCCAACCCCCGCTGCGGCACCCAGTCGGAGATTCCCCCCTCCCTCACCGGGCCCGGCGCTCACCCGGTCCGCGCCGCTCCGCCGGCTCCCCTGCCCGTGCCGCCACGGGGCCCGTGCCTGCAGTGGCGACTCCAGCTCCAGGGCCCCCTGCTGTCCCCGCGGGGCTGGCTTTGCTCTCCGCGGCCGTGCTAGTGGGCAGCGCAGCGGGAGCGGACACCGGGGGCGCCGGACCCGCGACCGAGGCGGCACAGGCTGGCGCCGCCTCGGGGTCCGCGCCGGAGCCGCTGCAGCTCATGGGGCTGGTGGGAAAGGCGGCGAACAGAGCTACTTCCGCTTCCGCTCGCCCAGGCGCACGTTGCATGACGTCAGAGTTCCCGCCCACCGCTTTAGTCGGCCACGGGCGACCTTAGGTTGGCTGTTGGCAGATTAGGTGTAGACTGGCAGAGGAGAGCTGTGAAAGACCTAGCCTCCACCCTGCGGCTCAACCCTGCCCAGATGGGACCGCGAAGAATCCAGGACTGCACACTTCATTTCATCTGGGTGCGCAGATTTGACTTGGGGACTCATATGTCAGATACTTCATTACCAGTCTCCTTAACAGTCTTCATTCTTTGTCGCTCCCTTTCACTGTCTTTTAAGGATTTTAGTGGATTTGGTGTGTGTCCCTCCCACCCACAACGGTCCTAGAAGCGTGCTGCTGTAAATGTAGAGATAGGTGTTTCACCCCGAAGAAATAACATGCCAAAGTCACATGTGAAGCACATTAGCAATTCAACAGTCATTTATTTAATTTCTATTTGCCAACTACAGGGTTGGGACCTAGGAATACAAAGTTTAGAATCAGATTCTAGTTCACTAGCACCAAGCTGTGGAAAAGGAAGGCAAACAGACAATTTTAATACTGTATGGTTGTTTCCCAGATACACGTAGGTGGAGTGCAAGGAAGTAGGGAACTAACATCAGCTGCTCAATTCCAAGTGTCAGACATTAGCAATGTTTATTTCCCAATTTTGAAGGCAGGTTTCAATGTCCCTGACTTTTACCCAGTAATCTTTGAAGGGTTTGCACAAATAAATATACTGTTTGGTTTAGAAGATGACTTACCCATGGTCAAGGATGCTGAGGGGCTTTGGAAGGCTCTCCCCTACCCAAGTACTTCCTGCAGTTTAGAGGAAAAAGGACATGGGCTCAAAGATAATGCAGTAGTGTGTGTGTGTGTGTGTGTGTGTGTGTGTGTGTGTGTGTGTGTGTGTGTGTGTGTGTTTGCGCACGCGCGCACGCACGCACGTGTGTGTATTTTCGAGACATGGTCTCACTTACGTAGGCCTGGCTTGCCTGGAACTCTTTGTATAGACCAGGATGGACTCAGAGAGGCTTCCCTGGTCTCTGCCTCCTAAGTGCTGGGATTAAAGGTGAGCATCACCACACTAGCTGATAAAGACATACCTGGAGAAGTAGTCAGTAAAACTTGTTGAAGTTAGTAGGGAGGTGAAAAAAAAAAAATGAAAATTAAGAGTTACAGGTTTCTGGCTTGTTTGAAAGAGGCATTATATCACAGACTAAGAGATGAAATAGTTTAGGTCTGGGCTGGAGGGAGATGAAGTAATGAGGTATCTTACATTTGAGATGTCAGTGATCTGTCAAGGGATGTTAATAAAATTATGAGTAAAAACCTACGGATGGAACAATGAACACCAGCATCCCATAATTAGCTGAAAAGGAGGACAGTTAGTGTGGTCAAAGGGGGTATACACTGAGCAAAAAAGGAATGGGAAACTGATGGAAAGAATGAACACCCAGGTTCACAGAAGCTAGATGTTTGTGAATGTCTGACAGTTGAAATTAAAACCTGAATGCTGCTTTGGTGTAGCCAAGAAGGGGAAAATAAAATGTAAATTTACAAATAATTTACAAAAAAAATCACTGAAGCAAAAATTTAAAGCAAAATTTGTAACACCTATTTATTTTGTTGAGGAACTTTACCAATAAGAACATTTAAAACATTTTAAGTTTTCAAACTTGAACTTTCCTTAGAATAGTTATATAGATTGTCACCCTGTTCTTAAACAAGAAAGCCCATAAAACACTGAGAAGTGTATAACTGGATAGAATGTCAGGGAGACCATTGCACTTCAGTGCCAGGGGAAGAAAGACTAAACGATTAGCACAAAGGTCTCATTTCAGTGAACGAAGAAGCAAGCTGGAAGAGAAACAGAGCGTACGGTCAGTGCAGAGGTGGTAAGCATTAGGTGGGACTGCTGGTGTCAGTAATGCGGACTGAATCTTCTCGCCCTGTTTTCACATCTCAAGCTGGAAAGAGGAAGGAGAGATGGGGTTGGGGTGAGACAAAATGCTGGTTATAACATCTTGTTGGGGATCTCGAAGTAGAAGTTTGGAGACCTGAGTTTGATGGCTCACAGGGTTGGGAGTCCAGTCCTGCTCACAGCATTTGAGGGTTAGGGAGAAGCTATCTGCAGCAGGCAACAGCTAAGAGTTCATCAGGGCTTCCATTGAGGAATAACGAGAAACTGAGCCTTCCCTTGTAGTACAGGAAACAGTTCTGCTTTCTCGTCAGGGCAGGGAAGGGTCAAGGGTTGAGTAGAGTCTTCAGTAGGGCTGGGAAGTTGGGTGTTCCCCAACCTGTCACAGGATCCCAGCCAGGACCAGAGCAGAAACCCTGACCCTCCACTTCTTCATTCAGACAGGACTCATGGCAGCCATGGGTTACCTGGGAGGAGATGGTGGCATCAGATCTGGGCCTGCTGGTACCAGTACTCCTAGACTGCACCTTATTCATATTCATGTCACACAGGCAATCCCATATAGTAAAAGCACCCCAAGTCCATGGTAGCCCTTCTCATATCCTATGACAATATCCACCCTCTTTCCTCCAACACTTACATCAAAGAGTCCTGCCCCATGCTGCTGATAGAGCCTGGGATTGAGAAAGCCTAGAGGGGGGCGGCCATTGAGGAGTCTGTGCTCATTTATCAAGGATAAAATTCCCCCAAACACTGGAGTAGAGGCCTGCAAGATGAAGATGCAAAAATAGGTCAGGGTTTTAGCGGGATTAGACTTCTGAGGGATGATGCTTGCAAAGATCAGAAGTCTCTGAGGAGTCAGGGGTTCTGGGTTCAAGATTTTGTAGATGGAGGAGCAAGGGTAGTTCCTGAGTAGAGGGTTTACAGCAAAGCTGATGCTCACCGAGGTTCCAGATACCCACGGAATGGGGACCATGTTGCTGACCACCCAGTAGCCATCAGAAAGCGCGGCAACATCTGGGTAAGCACGGCCACTAGCATTGAAGTAACTAGATGGTGGTAGATGAGAGCTGGACTTCAAGAACTGGGCTACTGCTTCCTCCTGAAGGACATTTCTGAGTGTGAGCATTGGCCAGAAGTCTGCTCAGCAAGCCGCTGAACTGAGGACAATTCCCCTGACCACCAACCCTCAACCTCCACAAATCCATAGGAATATCCACAAACCTGGTATGAAGGTTGTGGGAAAACATTGCTGAAGCCTCCACCACTGATATAGTCAACTACTTCATTTGTGACAAGGAAAGGATTCTTGAAGGAGGTTCCTCCTACTGTAGTGACATAGGGGCTAAGGAGAAGACAGCATTCAGATAGCGGGTGTACTGGCTGGTTGGTTTTGTGTGATACAAAGATCTAAGTGATGAAGGAGGCTCAGTTGAGGAAATGCCTCCATGAGATCCAGCCGTAGGGCATTTTCTTAGCGATCAATGAGGGAGGGCCCAGCCCACTGTGGAGAGTGACATCCCTGGGCTGGTGGTCCTGGGTTCTATCAGAAGGCAGGCTGAGCAAGCCATGAGGATCAAGCTGGCAATCTCCACGGCCTCACATCAGCTCCTGTTTCCTGTTTCCAGGTTCCAGCCCTGCTTGAGTTCCTGTCCTGACTTCCTCCAATGATGGATTGTGATCTGGAAGTGTAAGCCAAATAAACCCTTTCCTCCCCAACTTGCTTTTTTTGTCATGGTGTTTCATCACAGCAATAAAACTCTGACTAAGACAATGGGTGATGTCCAAGATGTGTGGAGGTGAGTGGGTACGGTCTGGGTCTTACTGGAAAGGAGAGTAAGACTATGGGAGCCTGTGTACCGACAGACTGGATGCCTTCAAGACATGGCTGGAATTAATTGTATATACTTTTCTGCCTAAAAAACAAACAAACCCTAGCAACGAAGGGAACAAAACAACATATTCTGCTGTCGCAGCCTGGGATATACAGGAAGAAAAGGGAAGGGAGCACAGGAACCCCAACAGGTAATGCTGAAGGCTGAGCCATAGCAGCTCCTGGTGGCATCAGAGTCACACATGAAAGAGTGGGGTACTTACCTAGAAGCAGGGAAGCTAGGACGGAACTTGTGTCTTCCGGAGACAGACCAACACCCAGCTCCAGTGTCACCTGGGAAAGACATATTAAGTATTCAGATCCGTTGGGAAGAGCTTGGGGTGTAGGCTTATATATACCAGAGAAGAAATGTATATGCCACCTCACAGTTCTCAGGTCATGTCAGTAGGCCCTGCTAAGACTGAGCTCCTATTATGAGTCAGAAACCAGGTTGAAGGGTCAGCTGGGATAAAGCCTGCTGCTTGGTAGGTGGGATGTCTTAATTTTATGGTAGGAGGTTACCTGAGGCAAAAAGGAGGGTGAGACCCCGAGCTGCAGCCTTCATGAACTCAGTGTTGACTCTCTGGATGTAGACACTGCTGAGGGAGTCTTCATCGTCTCCGTAACTCACAGTATGTACATGCGGCAAGGATGACTCATTGCTAAGAAGCAGGAGCCATTGTAAGAAGGGCTCCTGTGCCTCATGGCGGCCTGAATTGTTTTAAAAGAAGGGATAGGAGTGGTCATTGGATGGTTGCCAGCCCATGGTGTCCCCTTGATAAAATAAAGCAGCTACCAGCAGTCTACTCCAACCCATTTTCCCATCCCCCAACTTTGCAATACCAGGGCTACTGTAGACCCAAGTGGAGATATTGGCACCAGCACTCATCAGGTATTCCACATCTAGACTGGCCTCGATGCCCGCTCGGCCTCGCCCCTGCTTTCCAACCACTCTTGCTACCGAGGCCTGGTGTGCAAAACTGCTACCAAACAGGCGCATGAACTCAGTCAGATCCGAGTTATGGAAGTACTGTTCCAGGAACTGTGGAAACATCCAAATCAGGAGTTGTGGATCAGAGAGTGAGGCCCAGGCTAGTGAAGCACTGGAGATATCTTGAGGAGGTTGTGATGACCCCAGGGTTTTGCATGGCTCACCTGGGCACAGGCCTGGCTATTGTTGGTGGTGCCAGAGCCCACATCTTGGGCTGTCAGGTTGTATCGCTGACGGAGCACAGATGGAGTCACTCCCAGATGCAGGCCAACAGTTCCTACTCCTTGTGGCTCTGGACGTTGTCTCGGAGATGATAAAGGGGGGAAACGGTGCAGCCCCGCCACTGTGGAAAGGGGTCAGGCTTAAGGAGGTCTCACAGATACTAACACCCACTTCACTACCGGAAACACTCCATGCCTCCTGTGTTATCTAAACTTCTTCAGCCTATAGCTCTGCCCCACCCTCAACCCCCAACCTCCACCAACCCCATTGGGTTTACCAAAGTCCACATGAGGGGCCAAGGCCTGGGGGAGCTGATAGGGATGTGGGGACCTTATAATGTGGGTCTTTGCAGGTCCCCCTACATAGCGATGAAACTCAGCCCCAGGAAGCAGCAGCTCAGCCTGCCTGGAAGTAAGAAAACAGAAACCATGGAGAGGCGCTGTAGAGCTGGCCTGAGCCCCACTTACCACCCAATCATTATCTCTGTACGCATTAGCAATACCCACAGGCTCTCAGCAAGCTTTAAACTCCCCCATTTGGGGGTATCTTGTCTCCTTGGTGGGAAATGGATTCTATGGGGCAATCACTACTTCTCACCGGACACTCAGCCAGCAAGTCAGAAAGTCCTGGGTGGTCACTGAATGGCAGTCCCGGGCTCCAGCTGCCAAGAGCCACTTTTGGACAGTGCGGAGGGTCAGTGGTGATGGTTGGACCAGCTCAGCTACATCCTCTAGGGTGAGGTACTTTCCTGCAAGGATTCAGAAGGGGATCTTGTCTTCATTTCAGGCTTTCCTGGGTTGTCTGGATGTCAATCAGGAGACATCAAAACTTCCCCAAGAGGACTGGGTAGGTGCTAGGCATATTGGGAGTCCAAGGGAAGAGAGGCTGAAGAGACATGAAATGTCATGGCCAGGAAATATACACAGCATGTATTGCCCCGGTCACAAAAATTCAAGGAGGTTAATAAACTTTAAATGTCCCATTTTTAAGCTTCTCTTCAAAAAGATTTTCCCAGACTTTCCGAGTCAATTATACAGAACCTTCTAATTTAGCTCAGCTTCATACTTGTTGATTTTAAACAGCATAACGGTGAGTCATTCTTTCCTGCATGTGCGGAGCTTCCTGGGTGATCGGAGGATGCCCCTCCCGCCTCCCACCTCCATTCTACACACACACACACACACACACACACACACACACACACACACACACACACAACCTTGCCTCATCATATGGGACTTTCCGCCAGAGAGGATTCAATCCAGCCTGACCATTCTCTATGAATGCTCTAGAATAGAGTGGGAAGTGCTCTGGGGAGTGTGGTGAAGAAGAGGAAACTACAAACCAGTCAGGGTGCTGGGCAATAATCCAAGAAAGAGAATAAACAACTGAGTTGGCAGCAAGAGGGATGGCCAGAGTGGATTAATCCAAAGACAATTGAGGACTTGAACTAGCAACAGAGGAGGGTGTGGGAGTAGCTATGATAGAGGGGGAAGGACCATGATTTGATGATCACGTATACACACTAAGTGCTATTTCTCCATTTGCTAGCTGGTCAGAAGCCAACATTTCAAACTAGATCTGATTATAAGTCATGTGCTCCTAAACACAAGTTCCCCACTCACCATCTTACTGGCACCTGAACCTAGGGCTTTGCATTTGCTCCATGAGCACCCTATCAATGAGCTAGCTAAACCTCTAAACAAATTTTTTTTTTTCAATCTTGACAATCTTGCTACACTGCCCAGGCAGACCTTGGATTCAATATCTTCCTGTTTCAGCCCAAATAGCAAGGATTATTACCTCATGCTACAAGGCCTTGATTTGTTCTTAGTTTTAAGTCTGGAGAACTAAGGCAGAAATGGGGTGGGGGTGTATATAAATGTGGCAGTTACTACCATTTGTCTGTCATACCAGAAACATGACCCTACATGATGTGCACTAGCCAGTGCCTGCCTGGTCCTGCCTCCCATTTCCTGCCCCCACTTCTGATAGGCACCATATCGAGGAGAGCTGGGATCCGACACAGCCTGCACCAGCTCCGAGAGTCTGTCCAGGTTCTGCTGTTTCAGCGCAAAAGTAAGACTCAGCTCTTCCTCGGGATCCACTCGGCCCAGTGACACCCAGCCTGGAGGCAGCCTACAGGGTCAGGGACATGATTTGGTTAGGCCACAGATGGGAAATCCAGATCATGGAAAGTTTGGGATAAAGAACTGAGACTTCGGGTGGAATCCTAGATGCAGATAAGTATCATAGGAGGTAAATGACAAGAGATTAAGCCGGGGGGGGGGGCGAATAAGTACAGAGTAGGTACTAGGCGCAGCTGAGGACGAGGAAAGCTAGGACCAAGCATCTGCAGAGGCGGGTATGGAGAAGGCACCTGTAGTACTAAATCAACTCACATCCACCGTTGGTCCGGCTCGGGGCTGTGAGTGCATTTGCCGGCGATGACGAGAGCAAGGAGCCCTAGGAAGCTGCAGGGACAGCAGGTGGGTTTCATGAGGAGCTGGACCCTCACGGTATTCTCTCTACAACATGTAATTCCCTCTAATGTAGTCCCCTTTAGCTACCCTCCCCACCTCAGTTTCTCACCGGGCTTGGAGTCCCATTTTGGCTTTCAGGCTGATCTGTAGTCATGTGATAAGTCACATGAGCACGATCCGGCACCTCCCCCATTTCCCTGCCTAGTAACTAGTGACGTTGCTGAGTCATCTCTCCCAAATGAGCCTGAGTGCTGGGGCTGCTACTGGAATTCTAAGCTGTGTTGAGCATCTAAGCTCAGGGCTTCTCCTCACCTGCTGCCTAAGTCTGCCCCTCCTGGAATCACAAAAGAGTGGGCTCTGAAGCCCCATAGGTGTGGGCTACTCTCCTGGCTGTACAATATTAGAAAAACATGCTCTCAGAGCCTAGGTTTTCTTCATGTAAAATTCAATGACTGTTAGACAAAGGCAATGTGCCTCGTACTTAGGAGTAAAAACGGACAGTGCAATAAAGCAAGCAAATGGAACCAAGACTGATCTGGCAAAGACTCAACTAATGTGAGCTCTTATGAATGTGGGCATTTCATGGTTCTGAGGTGTGTGTGTGTGTGTGTGTGTGTGTGTGTGTACACGTGTGTGTGCACGCGTGGAGGCCAGTAGAATTGGGGGTTTCTTCACTTACCTGCTCTTAATAATCACCACATTGAATTCCAGACCCTCAGGCTTAGAACCCTAGACTGCTTCCTACTTAGCCAGTCTCTGCAGGAAACCGCTAGAGCTCAAGTCCTGACCACTTTAGAGGGAAAAGCTGCAGAGGGCCCAAGGCTAGGCTTCTGAGCTCCCAGTGCCATACTCCCAATGTCCTGATCTGCTCCCTCCCTCTGGGCCTCCTTAGTTACTGTGCCAGGTATCCACAGTGCTATGCCAGTGACTTCTGGTTACCCTGACAGAACAAAGCCAGAGGCTGGATACAAACTGCAGTTTATTAAGGCTCCAGAGTGAGAATTGGCACTTGTTCTGGGCAGGGGCAGGGATGTCAGAAGAACCCAAGAGTTAGGCCCAAACAGGTTGGAGGGACCTCCTCCATCCCCCTACCCCCCAATAAATAAAGTCTCAGCTCCATCGCAGGGTGCTGGTGCAGGGCAGGAAGTCTTGGCTGAAGAGAACCCAAGGCGGTTGCCTCTTTCTTATTTCTCTCCACACTGGATCTGGCCACAGGTCAGTGACCAACAGGCCCTCTGTGGTCCTAGTGCTGAGGGGACTGTGGAGAAATGTGGGACCTGTCCCAACTACAAGAGTTTGGGGTGGAGAGCTGGGGACTGGTGGTGGCCTCCCCATGGCCAGTCATGGTCCGAGGCTGCCCAGGGCAGGCTGAGAATGGGGCCTGCTTTGGGGACACTGGACGTGTCCCAGGTCGGGGCCCAGTTAGGGCCACAGCTAGATGCGCAGCTCTGTGTCATCGGGAGGCTCCAGGCCAGACTCTGTGCTGAGTGCTGAAGCTGAGGGGCCCTGGGCTACCCCGAATGGTGAGACAACAGGAGAGCGAGCAGCCAAAGGAGACAGTGAGGGTGAGAAGCTGGGGGACATGGCAGCTGAGGAGAGGGAGCCTTCATGGCTGATAGGGGAGCGGTGAGAGGCTGGTGGGAAGATGGCCCGGGCGGCAGCCGTGCTTGCAGGCTTTGGGGGAACAGACTTGGCTCCTGGGTGGGCCACAGCAGTGATGAGGGGTGGTGGGTCAATACGGGGAGCGGGAGGACATGGACGGGCTTCATCCTTGAGCCGAGCAATCTCTGTGAAGACACTGGCCAGAGGCTGGAACTGAGGGCACCAGCTCAACAGGTAGTCCCAGTTATAGCTGCCACGGAGCTCTTCCTCACCAGCCACGATGGCCGTCAGCGCTCCAGCTACACATGGCTTCCCATCTGCTGGGAAGCCATAGTCCCCAGTGGGTGCAGGGCTCAGGCCACAGCCCCCCAGGAAGGCTGTAGCAGTGGCTGGAGGCCCCTCCTCTCGGTACAGAGTGGCTCCTGCGCCTGGCAGCAGCAGCCCTGCCTTCCTGCCCTTGTACCAGGTGTCAGGGGCAGGAGGCTCACAAGACGTGTCACTCAATCCATCTGCATCCTGCTGGATGCCCGAGTCAGGGCCTCGGGCAGCCAGGGAGGAGGCCACACTGGCCACACGGGGAAACTCGTTGATCATGCGTATCTCATCATCCTCTGCAGCCTCTGCTGAGCCTCGGCCACTTGAATGTGAAGGGTCCAAGGAGCCACCACGGGGGTAGGGACCTCCAGCTCCTGGCCCACCATAGCTGGGGAGAGTCTGATGATACAGATGTTCAGAGGGTGGTGGACTGGGGGGTTCCCGACCCAGTTTCTGTAAAGAGCTACTGGCTATGGGTGCTGTCTGTGACATTGGGCCAGGGGCTGCCTCAGCCTTGCGGCTCCGTGCCCGAACAAGGCCCAGGACAAGAGCTGCCAGGGCCAGCACCACCACAACTCCCAAAGAAGCTGCCACAGCCCCAACCAATAGCAAGTTGAGGTCAGGTGCCAGGCCTAGAGCAGTGTGGGTAATATCCACAGTCACAGGCACTGTGGCACTCCGCGATCCAGGCAGAGGCCCTCTCGCTACTACCTCCAGCCTTAACTCCCGCGGTGCTTCACGTCGGGTCCGGCCCCCACCCCCAGAGGTGGTTGTTCCACTTCCTGGTGCCCGACTGTCCACTCGCAAGTACAAAGCACCTGTTGTCTGGTTGATACCAAAATAGGGGGAAGAGGTAGCCAGCGAATAGAGCACCAGACCATCAGCACCTCCATCCTCATCTGTGGCCTGCACATGGCCCAGGCTGTGGCCACGCTGGGCACCTTCAGGCACTTGGAAATGGAAAGATGGTGCCAGGAATACAGGGTCATATTCATCTTCTCCAGTGATCAGCACCGACACGGTGACAGAAGCTGAGAGATTCCCAGCATCAGCAGCACCCACTAGTAGACGGAAGCTTCCTGTGTGCTCATAGTCAAAAGGTACCCGTGCCCGCAATTCCCCCGTTGAGCTGTTCAGTGAGAATGCCTCACGACCCTCGGGCCCTGGCACTGCCTCCAACAGTCTGTATCGGAGTCTACCAAAAGTCCCAGCATCCCCATCCATTGCATGTAGCGTGGTCACAAGAGTGCCTGGAGGCTGATTCTCAGCAAGGCTAGTACTGAGCAGGCTCAATGGGAAGGCTGGACCATGGTCATTCACATCCTGGACCTCAACTGTCACCGGTACCAGAGCAAAGTGTGTTCCAGCAGGGTCAGCTGCCTGCACCACAAGCTGATGTTGAGCCTGGGTTTCGCAGTCCAGAGGGTGGGCCAGCCTCAGAGCACCCGAGTTCTCATCCAGCTCAAAGAGGCCTAAAGGATCACCCGAGCTAAGGGTGAAATGCACAAGGCCATGAGGTCCAGGGTCAGCATCAGAGGCCTCCACATGCAATAGCTCAGCTCCAACAGGCATGTCCTCAGGTACTGTCACACGGTAGGATGCTCGAGTAAAGACAGGTGGGTTGTCATTGACATCCAGTACAGTGACAGTCACGGGCACGGCTGAACTGCGGGGTGGCTGTCCCCGGTCAGCTGCGGCCACGGTTAAATTGTACTGTGTCAGGCTTTCAAAGTCTAGAGGCTCAAGCAACACTAGGCAGCCCAAAGCCTGGGGACCTGGCCCAACACCATCCCCAACCTCAGCCAGGCGGGGTTCCAGTTGGAAAACTCGGCCCCGATTGCCACTGATAATGCTGTAGTCTACAGTAGCATGGCTGCGGCTTCCATCAGCATCTATGGCCTCCAGGGTGAGCAGGGTGGAACCAGGGGGTAAATCTTCAGACACAGCAACACGGTAGTGTGGCAACGTGAAGCTTGGGGCATGGTCATTCTGGTCCTTCAGCTGCACGTGCACCGTGGCCTGTGCTGACCGGCCTGGAGCCCCATGGTCTCGTGCTTCCAGCACCACATCTACCACTCCTGGCCCCTCATGGCCCAAGGCCATTGCTCCCACTGTTGTGAACAGAGTTCCTGAGAAGAGAAGGTGAGGGGAAGAAACAAGCATTCAGTGATGTCACTGTGCTAACGAGAGCTATTCTCCAGGGTCTGGGCAATGGCTTTGGGAGTCAGGACTCATAGGAAGGGCACATGTGTTGGGACAGTGTGCAGTGTCCTCGGGAATTCAAAGTTCAGGAAACAGCTTCTAGACATACAGTCGGGAGGGACATTTTCTTTTCATCAAAGATAGGGTGGAATGGACGCCCTCACTGGGTCAGAGATCCAGAAATAATATGATGAAGTAACCAATTTTAGGACTCAGCACCAAATATAGGGGATCGGACAACAATAAAGGGATCGGATTATGGGGAGGACATACCATTGTTAGGGTCGACACTGAAGCCCTCAGCAGGGGAAGCCAGATGGTAGGATATGTGACCATTGGCACCTGAGTCTCTGTCAGTGGCAGAGACAGAGAGAATGGCGCTGCCAGGAGGGGTGTGCTCTAACATCATTACCTGAGGAGCAACAGAAAGTATTCACAGCCAAGCTTCGCAGCTGCCCTACTGTCCACCTTAGCCTATAAGCTGGAGCTTGGCTCCATGAACTGACCTTGGTGTCCAGCTTAGAACCATACACCTTAGCTTTGGGGTAAGAATTGCCCGCCCTCTCCCTTCTCACCACTGGATGCAGAACTTGGATGAAGTTCCCAGGACCTGGAAAGCCAGCGTAAAATGGGACACTCTCCACCCATTCCAAGATCAATCCTAACATCCAGCCTAGTCTAGACACTTCTACCTCTGTTCTATTGCTCCAACAGGAAGAGACCCATACCCAGGTATGGGGACATCAAGACAGAGCTGATACCTGGTAGAGGCTCTGTGAGAAGGTAGGTACATTGTCATTGACATCTTCCACAAGCACTGTGAGGTTGGCATGGCCCTCATGAGGCCCATCATGTGCCAGCAGCTGTAGGTGGTAGTGGTCACATTGCTCAAAGTCCAGGGGGCCCGTGAGGGAGACACGTCCTCCATATCGGCCAATACTGAAGGGATCCTGAGGTCCAGATGGGCTCAGCACATACCATAGCACTGGTCCAGAGTCCACATCATTCCCAGTCACCTGTGCGATCTCTGAGCCCAGCAGTGCATCTGCAAAACACAAGGGAAAGGTGACTGCAGAATTATCCTCATCACCGGAGCCCTTTGCATCTTGCTTTATCCAAATCTTACCTTCTGACACTCGGAGCTCCCAGGGCTGGGGGATGGTGGGGCGATTGTCATTGGTATCTATGACCATCACTGTCAGGGTAGCTGAGCCCACCAATGCTGGGCTTCCTCTGTCTGTGGCCATCAGTACCAGCCTAGACACAGAACATACTTAGTCAGGAAGCATGGCCTAGAAATAGGAGTGGACCCTGGGATGGATAAGGAGGATTCAGGACAAAGCTTCACATTGGAGGGATTCAGGGTGTGGTCTGGGGAGTGAGAGAAACCTGAGACAGGGCTTGAATACACACAGATTTGTGGGGCTTGGACCCAGAGGTGCCAGGTCTCACCGTGTTTCAGCCCAGATTTCCCGGTCCAGGATGGCTGTGGTAGTGATAGTGCCTGTGGCTGGGTCTACATGGAACAAGCCCCGTGCTGGCTGGGATGCAGCCAGACTGTAGGAGATCTGTCCTCCAGAGCCTTGATCCAGGTCGTCTGCTTCCACCTGGTGAATATAGAAGATTGCTAACCCTGGCTCGGCCACAAGCAAGTCTGACCAGTCCTGTCCCTTGTTTTCCCATTACACCCCGCACCTGCAGCAGGGGCCCTTCCAAGGGTCGGGACTCTGGCAGGAAAGCCACGTAGTGAGGCTGCAGGAAACGGGGAGCATTGTCATTGGCATCTTGAAGGGTCAGGGTCAGCACCGAGAAAGCAAAGGCTCCTCCACTCTCCGCCTGTAGCACCAGTCGTAGCCGTGGGTTTGTCTCAAAGTCAAGCCCCTCTGCTGACTGAACTGTGATGGTTCCTGTGGGAGATGGGCTGCATCAGTGATAGCTCCTATCCTTGTTCTGGAGCCTCTTTGTCTAAGGGCAACTGCTCCCACCAAAGAGTCCTCTGGCCCAGAGAACCTGCTCCCCCGGGGCCTTTCCCCTCTCTGTTCCTGTTCCTTACCTGTGCTAGGTTGGATGGAGAAAATCCCTCTCTCATTCCCACTGAGAATGCTATAGGTAATTGGTCCACTTGAGCCCCCTGAATGGACAGCCTTTGCGGAGATAACTGGAGTCCCTGTAGGGAAGACAAGACAGGAAATGTGGTATCGGCTGGACTACGGTCACTACATTGTCAGTGATTAACCCCAGGCTTTCCAGGGATTCAAATCTGGCACATGTAACCAGAGACCCACCTGGTGGTGCATTTTCACGGAGCACAGCCTCATTATTAGCTCTGGGAAAGCGGGGTCCACGCTCAGGCTCTCCTTGTATCCCAACAATGACCACACCAGTGGCAGAGCGAGCTGGGCGGCCAAGGTCAGTAGCCACGATGAAGAGGACACGATCCCGAGGTCCAAGAGCCGCAGGGGATCGAGCCACACGGATTTCACCAGTGTAAGAGTCCACAGTGGTGCCAGGTGGTGGTGTGCCTGCCAGCCGGTATAGAATGGAGGCATTGGCACCAGCATCTCGATCTTCAGCTCGAAGCGTGGCCAGAGCCAGGGTTGGTTTGTTGAGGCTAGGACCTGGGCGTGGTAGGCGGAGGCGCAGAGGACTGGTGGGGAAAGCGGGTGCGTGATCATTGACATCACGCACCGTGACGGTGATTGGTACTGTAGTGCTCAGAGGCCCAGCAGCTGCACCATCCACTGCAGTCACAGAAAAGGCGTAGCTGGCACAGTGCTCTCTGTCCAAGGCTGTGGCTGTGCTCAGTTCCCCAGAGGTAGGCTCCAGCAGGAAGGCCCCCGCTGTACCTGCACCCAGGTAGTACATCACACGGCCATTGTCCCCCTCATCCGGGTCATGAGCCTGTAGTTGCAGCAGTAGGGTCCCGACAGGTGCATCCTCAGGTACCTCCACAGAATAAGAAGGCACAGGAAAGGCTGGCGCATGGTCATTGGCATCCAGCACTGTCACTGTCACAAGCAAGGTCGCACTAAGGGCTGGCTGGCCTCCATCTCTGGCCTCTATCTGCAGCTGGAATGCAGGCTCTACCTCCCGGTCTAGTGGCCTCGTGGTGCCAAACTCCCCAGAAGTGAGATCTAGTGCAAAGGCTCCCGAAGGGTCCCCACCTGCAGAGAATATGAACACACAAACATGTACGTGTTAGCAGGTGGGGTGCTTTGTAGATAACAGCAGAAAACAAGAGGCAGAAGGGAGCTGGAGGAAAGGAAAAGAACAAAGAAAACAGAAATGTCAAGGGCAAAGAAAGACACTATAAAACACACAGGGTGTGATCTTGGGGCCCCTGAGTCCTTTGGACCCTTTCAATGTATATATGATACATACATACATATATATACATATATATACACATATATACATATATATATAATCATATATATATATCACATATATCACATACACATATTATATATGCCATATATATCATATATATGTATGTATATATGATCAAAGTATTTTCCTAAAACATTGTGTAGTCTTTTCACTCTCCTTTCACAAATGTAAAGTGGGGTTTGTGGCTGCTGCATGACACTATTACTTGGCTGGCAGAACTTGTATTTGTGTACTGTGTTTCCCAGAATATTCTAGACAGAAAAAAATAAGTGCATTATCAGAAATTCAGTTCCTGCTGGCTACCTTCAGTAACAGTTAAGATCACGGCCACCTCAATACTATTCAACAATCTGTTTGAAATCCTAACATTTTCCTGTGCCTATTCAGAAATAGCAAGGGACACCCTTAATTGTTCCTTCATGATATTTAAGTTTTTGGTAAGTTTTAATATGAAACACAGCAAATATTGATCCTTAACATGTTACATAAGAACCCTTTAGGATTCTCAAAATGTAAGAGTGTAGCTGGGTTAGTGATATAATCTCAGCTACTCTAAAGCCTGAAATCAGTCATGAGTTCAAGACCAGCCTGAGCAACATAGTTGAGATGCCATTGCATATACACAAAGTTGTAAGAGTCTCCGAAACCAAAGATGTTTGAGGGTAATTGACTGTGTGGTATATAAGGAATAGAAGATACAAGAATAAAATATATACAAATATAAGAATAAAAGGAATATAAAAATAAAACATAAGGAAAGGAATAGGGTAAAGAAAATAGGTGTAGAGAAAGAAAAGAGATGGAGGTGCCCGAAGAGGTGCCTCAAATACACTGATGTGCGGGAAAGACACAGAAGCAGCAGAAAGAGATACAGAAACCGGCAAGGGCCAAGAAGCAGCAAGAACCAGGCGTGTAGGCGCTGCCGAGCAGAGTGCTCTTGTGGCACTGGCGACTCTCACCAAGGATGCGGTACTGGAGCTGTCCGTTGAGTCCCCCATCCGGATCAGAGGCTCGTAGTGTGGTAAGGGTTTGGGGGTCCTGGCCTTCTGGCACTTCCAGGGAGAGATGGGTGTTCCCAAAAGTTGGAGTATGGTCATTCTCATCTTCCACAGTCACTCGCACTGTGACGTGAGTTAACAGGGGTGGCAAGCCCCTGTCCCGGGCATATACTGTGGAGAAACAAAACCATCAAGATGTACCCTACCCCGTGCCATGGAGAAACCCATAGTACAGTGCACGTATAAAACAGAAAATGTCTATCTCACAGCATACCTTGGGGCACCTGCATGGACATACACAACAATGCCAGAAAACGTTCCTTCCTCCCTATGCCTCATGTTGCCTACATGCAAGATACAGCTTCAGGTGGAGGTGATGGGACAGGAAAGACAATAAATTAGGCATCAAAGCCTGCACTCAACACTCAGGCCTGCTACTTCCAATCCTTGTTAATCCAAGTCACTTAACCTCTCTGCTAATATAAATATGCTCCTCTGCTGAGTGGCTGCAGTATAGTCCGGAGGCATAGAAGGCTTGGTGGTGACAGTATGCACTGGAAAACTAGTGTAGACAGGCTAGAAGTTAATTCTTCCTGCCTCCTACCTTGATGCTCCCAAAATGTAACAGGAGCTGTATTGTTGTATACAAAACCTCTAGCTTTTGAAGGTCCTGTCAGTGTACCTGTCAAATTGAGCTCCTCCTGCTCCTCCCGGTCCAGAGCCCTCAGAGTCGTGAGAACTCCACTGTTTGGGTCCAGAGAGAAGCTCTCGCCAGAGACACCCCCATAAGTCACTTGCCCATTGGCCCCTGAGGAGAGGCAGTATGGAGGACGATCAGATAGAGTAAGTATACTTTTTATTCCCTCACTCCATCCCTCTCACAATTCACTCCCAATTCCATCACTCCCAAACTTCCTTCCCACGGGTCTTACCAAGGTCAGGGTCAGTTGCCTTCAGAGTGAGCAGAGAAGTGCCAGGCGGACTGTTCTCACGAAGGATGACGTTGTACTCCTGCTGAGGGAAAGCGGGTGCCTCGTCGTTGACGTCAACAACACTGACAGTCAGGAGCTGAGTGGATGAACGTGGCGGCGAGCCATGGTCCGAGGCCACCACTGTCAGTACATGCTCAGCTCGCTGTTCACGGTCCAAGGGCCGCACCACGGACAGCGCTCCTAGAGATCAAGAAGTAAGGTAGTTGGTAGCCTGCCTTAGCTTTCCTTGCACTTCAGCACCCTCCACGCCTCCCAATCTCCGGCCCTACTCTCACCAGTGGTCGCATGTAGCCGGAAGTGGCCATCCCCTCCAGCCGCAAGACGATAGGACACACGGGCAGCCTCCCCCAGATCTGGATCCCGAGCTACCACGTGCAGCGCCGCAGGCCCAGGAGGCTGATCCTCTGGGAGGCGCATCCGTGATGGTGAGGCGAAGACAGGGGCGTTGTCATTTTCATCCGTGACAAAGACGCGCGCCGAGACGCGCGTTGCCTTGCGGCGGCTGGCATTGGCTGGTCTGTCTGTGGCTTCCACGATCAGCAACAGCGCGGGTGTGGTCTCCCGATCCAGACCACGAGGAGCGCTGAGCGCCCCGGTGCGCGCGTCCAAGCGCAGGGCGGGAACCGGGGGTTCCTGCCTCAGCAGGCGGTATCGCACGTCACTGTTGGGACCTGGGCCATCCGCGTCTGAAGCACGGAAAGTATACAGCGTGGCGCCGGGCTCAGGGTTCTCAGGTAGCGCCAGTGCCAGGGGGTCGCGTGCAAAAGCGGGCGCGTGCTCGTTCTCGTCTTGCACGCGCACCTGCACTCTCATCAGCCGCGCTCCTGCACCTCCCGGCCCCTCGGCGCGCACCGTGAGCGCGCGCCAAGCCGGCCCAGCCTCAAAGTCCAAGACACGGGCCAAGTACAGGCGACCTGAGGCTGAGTCCAGAGCGAAGGTGCCCTCGGGGTCGGCTCCACCAACCAGAGTATAGGTGAGTACGCCCATACTAGCTGGCTCCTGCGGGGCCACCGAACCTAACAGGGATCCAGGTCGAAGCCCCTCAGCTGCTGTAACTGTCAGTACTACAGGCACTGTTGCCGCTGAGTCAGCTTCTACGAGATCTGGTGAGTCCACCATACGAGTCGACGGAAGCACCTATTGCATACCAGAGCAGGGAAACTGAATCAGAAGGATCCGTGTAAAAGCATGTCTGTGCTGGTTTCTTGGGTACTAGGGAAGGGTGATCAGGGTAGACTGACAAAGGGAGTCGAAGGATCTCAAGAATATGGATCTAGAGGAGGAGACCCAGAGGGCCAGCCCAGGGGATTCTAGGAAAGACAGTCATACCTGTACGAGCAGTTGGAGGCTGGCACTTCGAGGGGGGCTGCCCTGGTCGTGAGCGCTAAGAGTGAGCACATAGTGAGGCCTCTCAGCTCTAATCAGAGATGCCGCAGTGTGCAGCTCCCCCGTGTGAGGATGCAGAGAGAAGAGCTCAGAGCCAGGACCTGGGGACAAGCAGAGAGGAAAGATGAGGTTTTGGCAGCCAGAGCAAGGCAGGCCATGAGAGCTCTGATCACTCGCAGGTTCCCTCCTTCCTGCCCCCATACCAGTTAGGGTGTATAGGATGGTCCCATTCTCCCCCTCATCTGGATCTTTGGCCTGCAGAGTTGTCACCAGTGTTCCTGGAGGCACTCGGTCTGGTACCTGTGGGAACACAACTTGCCTAAAGTTGTCTTCTTCCAGTGCTTAAAATGACCCAGAATTGGCTTTCATCCATCTGTACACAGGTACAACTTTTCCCCCTTTTGTCTTATACCTGTTCTAGGAGGTGATCTCTCTTACCTATACTCACAGCTTAATGGAGAGAGCCCTCCCATCTCTCTCATACTTCTTCAGAACACGGCCCTGGTACTTTACATACCTGGATAGGGAGACCCCCACCAGCAGCCCCTGAAGCCTGCAGGAAGGCAGGACTGTTGTCGTTGAGGTCAAGCACCGCGACATGCACGGTGCCTGTGGCGCTGCGAGGCGGACTGCCCGCATCTTGCACCTGGACCAGGAGCTGGAAGCTGCTCTGTTGCTCTCGGTCCAGGGTTTGGAGTGTAGTCACTTCTCCTGGAAGTGAAGGTGGAGACTGTGAGGGAATGTTTAAGGATGCAGAACCTGGGAACTAGCTGTGGCTAGGAAATGTGGGTAAAAACCAAGGCTGGACTCCATGCTCAATCCTGATCATTAGAGCCAACATCTGGGCTAGGGGCCCTGTCTGAGTAAGATGAGACTGTGAGGTCCAAGTGCTTACCAGTCTGGGGGTGGATGCGGAAGGCCTTGCTGTCTTCTGAAAGCTGTTGAAGGCTGTAGGTCAGACGCCCGTTAGGACCTGAGTCTTTGTCAGTGGCAAAGACTCGGCCTACACTGGTCCCTGGGGGTTGGTTCTCTGCTACAGCCAGAAAGGTGGGCTCTTCAGACAAGCGGGGACTGTGGTCATTTTGGTTGAGAATAACGACCCTCACTGTGGCTGTGCCTGTCTGTTGCCCCAATTCAGCTTTGGAACCAGATACAGCCATCACCTTCAATGTGTATAACTCCTGGGACTCACGGTCTAATGCTGCCCGTACCCACAGCCACCCACTCTGTGACTCCAGGCCAAAGGGGTTACTGGCTCCATCTGCTGCAAGATGGTAAGTGATGGGGCTCCCATCTGGTGCCTGGGCCTGCACTTGCAAGATCTGAGTTCCAGTGGTAGTCCCCGAGGGCAAGTCCACTCGGTAGGTAGGGCTGTCAAATCGTGGGGCCAACCCATGGATTCCCAAATCCTGTATCACCACACGAAGTCGAAAGTGGCTGGTGCGAGGTGGGGAGCCTCCATCCTGGGCCTCCACTTCCAACTCATGGGGTGGTCCCCCTGGAGGCCCTAGAGGTCCCATGAGCCGGACGTGGCCCGTGGTAGGGTCCACAGTGAACAATCCATCACCTCCAGCAAGTAGACTAAAGGTGACTCGACTGTTAGCTCCCGAGTCGGGATCTAGAGCACGCAGTGTATAGACAGGAGTCCCTGGAGCAGTGTTTTGTGGCAACAATACAGTGTCTTCAGGTGCAGGGAAGGCAGGAGAGTTATCGTTCACATCATCCAGAAGCACACGGATCCGAGCAACAGCGAAAACTGGGGGGATTCCGCTGCCTGCTCGAACCTCTAGCTCTAGGACAGGTCCCAGAAGCTCCCGGTCCAGAGGACGAAGTGTTTTTAATAGCCCCGAGGCTGAATCTAGGGAGAAGAGCCCTCGGGGGTCCCCACCTGATAGGGTGAGGGTCACAGGCCCTAAGCGACCTAGGGAGAAAGAGAGAAAGATTAGGAAAGAGGTAGGGGGTCACCTATTAATCCCCCAAAGAGCAGGTCCCACATTCATGCTTCACCGAGTATTCGGAAAGGGGCAGGTGTTGGCAGGGAAACTGGTTGGCATTAAGGAGGCATTCATGTGCCACACTTTTTATTAGGGCTCCCTGTGGAATGCTGTACTCGGTTCACCATGACACTGGGGTATCTGATACCTGGTGGGTTGTGTGCCTGGACTACGCCGACACTGGTGCCTGGTGCCACATCCTCTGGCACAGAAAAAACATACTGTAGTTGCTCAAATATAGGTGGCGTGGGGGTTCCAGGCACAATGCTGATGTTGACTCGGGCAATAGGTTCTGCCTGCAGACCACCTCCATCCTGAGCCCCGATCTCCAGCTGCACCACAGAATTAGCCCGTCTGCCTAAGGGCCAGGCTACTGTCAGCAGTCCTGGAGAAGGAAGAAAAGCAAAAGTAGATGAAGGAAGGAATGGGGGAAGGTCCTGGAAAGAGGAGGCAATATATTATTTAGGTAGGTGGGGAGAGGAGGCTGGTAGCAGGTCCTGGTGGATCCTCACCTGAGTGTGCATCCAATGCAAAGAGTGGCGGGCTGTTGCCAGCCAGGATGTGGTAGGAGAGCCGCCCATGAAGTCCCTGGTCAGGGTCATGGGCGTGCACCCTCAGCACAGCCGTGCCTGGGGTGCTCTGAGCACTCAGGCTGGCAGCGTACTCCCGTGGGTAAAACTGAGGTGGGTTGTCATTCTCATCTGCCACAAACACCTTCACGTACACCATGGACTTGAGGCCTCCCTGGTGGGACATGTAGCCATCAGTCAGTAGGCCTCGTCTAACTTCGGTGAGAACTCCACCCCAACCTCCGTGGCCAAGGTCTGTTTACTTACCCCATCGATGGCTGTCACCGTGAAGTCAAAGCTTGAAGGTCCCTGGTCACGGTCCAGGGTCCGGGTGGTACACACCTCACCACTGTGGGCATCAATGCGGAATGGGGGAGACCCAGAAGCTCCAAGCCCAGCACCCAAGGAATAGGAGAGGAGGCCAAATGGGCCACTGTCGGCATCTGTGGCTGTTACCTGGAGAGAGGCTGGGGTAAGTGATGCCCCCTCTTGCTGGTCAGAAAAGTAAGGGCTAAACGGAGATGCACAGAGGACTAGAACCTGAATTAAAACCCAGCCCCAAGCCAGATCCCACCACTTAGGTTCCTGGGAGGCTCTGGCTACAATTGTTTTTTTGTTAAATAGCAAATAAGACCCTGCCAAGGCTGAACCTTGGAAACAGCTCTTTACTGTGGCCGTGGGCCCAGATATCCCAGGAGACAGACTGTTTTCTGCATGAATCCCTGTGGGCAGCAGCACAGCTGCAGTCAGTCATCAATGGGTAACCTTATTTGATGTGCGTTTAAAGGCACTTTAATATATGAGTTGATTCATTAGCATCGCCTTCCGAGACATAATACGGTAAAGATGCAGCCATGGTACACTCAGATACTATAACTCACGTCTGACCAACGCTCATCTAAACATGCATTTTATTCTAAAAGGTACATCACAGCCTTCTGCTGCACTAAGTAAATCCCTACTGTTCTACTAGGAGACTGTTTGGAATGACAAAATCACTAGTAAAAAGCACAAGCATGCAACAAAAAGTGTCACCGAAAGAGAACGCAAGTTCACTTGGTCACAGGATGAGAACTGAAACAGGAAGCGAAATGTCACCTGCCTCAGCCTCAGGGTAGGAACCTACGTATTAGGCGACTCTACACATGTCTGGGGTCACAAATACATTACACGTACATTTTACAGAGAATAGTGAATCTGCATATAGTGAGGACCAAGTACAAGGTCGAGCGCCAAGGGCTATCCTCATCAACTGTCCTACTCGGCTCCGGCGGAGAATTGGTTGATGAACAGTTACTAAGATTGATATTTTATAATCTCGTGTGCAGGGAGTGTTTTTAAAATCATAGGTGCTCCTTTGTTATTCCTCTTTAAAGAGTTATTTACTTATTTTATGTATGTGAGTGAATGCCGCTCTCTTCAGACACACCAGAACAGGGAACTGGATCCCATTACAGATGGTTGTGAGCCACCATGGGGTTGGTGGGAATTTGAACCCAGGACCTCTGGAGGAGCAGTCAGTGCTCTTAACCACTGAGCCATCTCTCCAGTCCCAGGAGTGTTGTTTTCAGATGAGGATCTCACTATGCAGCTCAGGCTGGCCTTAAACTCAGGCTCCTGCTACCTCACTCAGCTAGGTGCTAGGATTGCAAGTACGGCCTCACCAATCCCAGCACATACGTCTGATCTTTACAGACAGCGTTCATTACACTGTTGAATCCCAGCAGCACAGCGTCTGCTCTGTGATTTCTAGATGCGGCTCGGGCCCTTTTGCCTAGGTACGCTGTACATGCTCTGCGCATACTTGTACGTTGAAAAAGTAGGCATCGGATCACCCTGCTTTGTAACAAAACTCCCTTTCACGCTAAGTTTTACACACTGGGTGCACACCAGGCCCTCCATAGTGGGCTAGCTGGTGGCTGACTGCTGCAGGCAGTGACAAAGTGCTCTTTGTGGGCAGGGTGACCTCAGGGTCATGATATGCTGCAGGAGGAAGCAGCAGAGTTCCCCTTCTCAGCCAGAAAATGTGCTCAGAAAGAAAGCTGGCCAAGGATTTCTGATTGTTGCCCAGGCCCTTGACAGAAATGATCTGTGCTGTTGTTTATCCTCCTGAGAGACATTAAGACCCTGCCATGGCTGAACCCTGGAAACAGCTCCTGCTCCAGCTCTTTCCAGTGGCTGTGGGCCCGGATATCCCAGGAGACGGAATTCCCCCTCGCGTCTATCCCCGCAGCTGCAGCTACCTTCAGGAGCTGTCAAACACCTCTGCCTCCGATTCTGTTGCAGGAAGAAAGCAATAAACAGCAATGGGGGGGCGGTATCAGGAAGTGACCCCCAAAAGGCTCAGGGGTCATTGACTGGAAATGACCAAGGCAGAGTAAATTTCCTGAACCCCTGCTCGGAGGTTTCTCCGTAAATGCAGACTGTTTTCAGCGTGCTCTCATCTCTGTCTCCCAGGTTCCCCCACTGTTAGAAGTTTTCGTTTCTTCTCCCCTTGTTTGCACTTGACCCATATAGAAGTACTATTTCAAGGACAAACGAGAGACCCTTTTCTATGAACCTTCCTACCAGACTCTAAACTTACCGTATGGTCCCATCCTGACACCCTTCCTTTGGATGCCTCCCGTTTTGATCTCTTGCTACTATAATAGTCTGCTTCCCCTCCTTATTGGCTCCCCCCACCATCGGCCCTTCTCCACTTACTGTCCTCTGGCTGCTTTTGTTCATCTTGTTCCCTGAATGGTTTCCTTGGCTTTTTTTTTTTCATCCTACAGGCCTTGTTCACTTTCCCAGCCTCAGGAACAATCTCGAATAAGCTTCAGGCTTAGGGGACCATTCCCCTAGGTTGAATAAGCTTCAGGCTTAGGGACCATTCCCCTAGGTTGAATAAGCTTCAGGCCTAGGGGACCATTCCCCTAGGTTGAATCCAGATGTCTGTTCAACATCTCCACCTGGGTGTCCCACAGTGACCTTAAATCTAAACTGTCCAACACTAAACCCATGATCCCTTCAAACCTGCTGACTCGTCCATCCACTTACTCAATCCAGAAGTTAGTTCTTCCTTTTCCCTTGCCTGGAATATCAATCAGCCTGGGATCCAATAAGTCTTCATTATCACCCCTATATTGAGTGTCTCTCTATCTGAGCCACCCCTCCGTTGGACTATTCCGATTCCCTTCTTACAGATGTCTGACCATCCAACCCACACTTCTGACGTTTTAGGCTAGATTCTTTTCTTTCTCCCCTAGCCCCCTCACCCCCTTTTAATGCTGGATGCTACTGTGTGCATTACATCATGGTTAACAGTATCCCGGGCCTCTACCTACTGGATCCTGGGAGCATCTCATCACTTCTAACAATACAAGATGTCTAACTATTGCTAAATATCGCCTCTGGAATGTAAAACGGCCCCCAGATGTAAACCACTAGTCTATACTGACCAGTTGAGAGATAAATTTGATCATATTCATCCTGTACTAAAAAAACCAACCAAATAAACAAACAAAAAACTTCAGGGCTGAAGAAATGACTTAGCGATTTAGAGCACTGGCTGCTCTTCCAGAGGACTTGGGTTCAATTCCCAGCACCCACACGGCAGCTCACAACTATCTGTAATTCCAGTTCCTGTGCATTCAACATCCTCACACAGATGTCCATGCGATAAAAACACCAATTTGCATAGATCAGTCAATTAATCAATCAGCTGCTTCGATGTTTCACATAGGGAAAACATTGGCTTGTTGGCTTATTGTGGGCTCTCATTGGCTGGCCTCCTGTACAGTCTCACAAGTTCCAGCAACACTGAACTACTCAGAGCCCCTTAAACGAGTCAGGTTCCCTCATTCCTCTGTATATGTCACCCAGCCTGGGGCCTTTCACTTGTCGGACCATCCCATGAACACTCTCTTATTCTCTAGGTCTCAATTCAAAAGTTCTTGTGCTTTGGGAAAACTTCCATACTGCCTGTTACCCCATTGTGGAAGTTTTCTTATTGCAATATGCTATTTCGCTGCAAATTAAGGCTTATTTCAACTGTGTTTCCTCATCACTGCACTCTGTGTCCCTGATACAGTGACTGGCATATGTGGCAGATGTTTGATAAATGTCCATTGCATAAATCAAATGTTAAGACTGTGTAGCAGTTATGAACTCCCAGTGGTCATTTTTGTCTTTCCTTCATTGTTTCTAACAGCAAAACCTCTAGGAAACCACCTGGAGAGTTGCTCTTGTGCTTCGGGAACTGGCCGGGAGAGGAAAAATTTGGAAGCAATAATCCACTGGCCCTGGCCAAGAGAGTGCACACATGTGAGAGTGGGTGGTGAAGCCAGACAACAGAACCAGGCAAACATCCAGAATCGGGCCAGAAGGCAAGAGATCAGCCAGACCCAGGCACTAGCCTCGAAGTCTGGGTCAGCAGGCAGACCCAGAGAAGACGCTCTGTGTCTGATGAGCTCTTCCTGCCCTCAGTCTTCTCTATTGCAGCTTCACAGGGTCACCAAAGCCATCTTCCCAAGACAGGCTGGCCTTCCTAAGATTTTTAAGAAAAGCCCAGGCCTGCTGTCTAGCCTGTCAACTCTTTTTGCTTCTCCCCTAGAAACTCTTTTTCATCTCTGTAACTGAGACCAACCCGAACAACGCAGTCTTACAACAGCTTTCTGTAATCCAGGTGTCGCTGTCCTCATCTAGCAAAGCATCATTACTTCTGGGCTTCCAAAGCACTTCATGCGCCACCCTCTACAGTGCTGGTTACTGCTGTGACTCCCCATCTAGACTGAGTCCTGCCTGAGAACGGGAGTATCTCTTTCCCGTTCTCTGCTCTGAGCACACTGCTGGCCTTACAGTGCTGAGGAATGATTTATCACCCACACATCCATCCCTTCACCCTTAAAAGCCAGCTAGCTACTTTAAAACCAAAAGCAAACAAACAGTCCAGTCGTGCCCTTCCTGACTCAAAGTTCAAAGGCCTCCTCTATTTTCCCAGTAAAGCCCTAACGCATGGTGGTCAAAGATTTCTGCAGTATGGCCTCAGAGTGCATCCTTAGCTTCATGTTCTTCTTATCTCTCCCCTCGTCCCTTGTGAGGTCCTCCCTCTCTGCACACTAGGATCTCACTAGATTGTTGTTATCTTTGTCCTTGAATCCATGTGTCCCGCCAAGGCTCCTGTTTTAAATGCTGTCTATCCCTTGTGAAACAGGAGCCATGTGGGTGTGCTAAAACTCCATCCCTGCAGTTTAGAGACTTTGCAGTCTTCCTTTTGTTTCCTGACACCACATGACACTTTTCTTCCATGTCCTATCATAGTTTCTTCAACTGCCAAGATTACTAGTCTCAACTCTTGCACCCCACCCCCATCTTCTCATTAGACTACCTGCACAGATGTTGGAGCTCACAGACCAGGACCAAACCCTTCAGCTTAAGTCACTGTCAACACTTACAACGCTAGGCTGCTGCCCTGGGGTCCTCTGTGACCCTCAGACCTACTGTTGCCCACAGTGCTGTGAGCAGGGCCTACCCACCTGCAGGAAACAGGTTCCGGGCTGGGTGCCTTCAGGCAGCGAGGCATTGTAGAAAGTCCTCTGGAACTGGGGCTCATTGTCATTCACGTCTTGTAAGGCCACACTAACTGTGGCAGAGGAGACTAAAGGGGGCAGGCCCCCATCTGTGGCCACCACAATAAGCTGTGGCTGAGGTTCTAGTTCATAGTCCAACGTGGCAGCTGTGGTGATGATGCCTGACGTAAGATCAATGGAGAACCAGTGAGTATGAATGCCAGGAGCCAGACTGTAAGTGACCTGACCATTGGTGCCTTGGTCAGGATCCCGGGCAGTCACCCGTACCACAAAGCTGCCGGGCAATGCAACCTCAGGCAGAGGCTCAGGTCGGTAGAGCTGGCGGTCAAACGCAGGTGCGTTGTCATTGACATCAGTGACGTGTAGCACAAAGGCAGCTTCAGCCCGAAGTGGTGGTGAGCCTGAGTCGGTGGCCGTGACTCGCAAGTTATAGACATCCCTCTCCTCCCGATCCAGCCTTCGAGCCACACACACTAGATAGATGACACTGTCTTGGGTGCTCAGGGCAAAGTGGCCCTCTCCACCTTCCAGGGACACATTGACGTGGGCAAAGTCACCATCATCCGGATCTGACACAGAGATTCGAGCAACAAGCTGTCCAGGTGGGGCAGCCTCAGACACCCGGGGGGAGCCGTCAGCACTCAGGAAGATGACAGTCATGGATGGCTGATTGTCATTGGCATCTCGCACATGCACTGTCACAAAAGCTGAACCCAGCTCTGGGTGAGCCCCACCATCCCTTGCCTGCACCACCAGTTCATGAACTCGCCTTTGTTCAAAGTCCAGTGGGCGCTCCAGTTTCAGAAACCCTGTGTGAGCATCAATGGAGAAGGGCCCATCACCTTCACTCTGTCTCCTGTTGATCTCATAAGTCACAGCCCCATTTGCACCAGCATCAGCATCAGATGCAAACACCTGCAAGACAGGACTCCCAGGGGCCAGACTCTCAGATACCACAGCATGGTATCGGCTTTGATTGAAAGCTGGGGCATGGTCATTGATATCCAGAAGTGTCACATCTAGCAGGGCCTGGGCTCTCCGTGGGGGTGAGCCACCATCGTAGGCCTCGAGCTGCAACATGTAGTGTGAGCGGTTCTCCCGGTCCAGTTCCCCAGCAATGACCAGCTCAGGCACTGGAGCTCCACCAGGACCAGGACGTGTCTCCAGTCGAAAGGTCTCTCCAGCCCCATCACCAGATAGCGCATATCCTTGGGTTCCTAGCCGTCCGGCGTCTGCATCATGAGCAGGCTCCAGTGGGTAGCGTGTGCCAAGAGCTGTATGTTCAGGTATCTGCAGGGCAGCCCGAGCCTGAGGGAAAGCTGGTGCATGGTCGTTGATATCAGCTACTCTCACCGTAACTTCAACGGTGGCGCCATCGGGAGTGACTGCAGTGAAGCGGTAACGGTCTCTCCGCTCACGGTCCAGGACGCGAGCTGTACAGACCACCCCACTGTGCTCATCAATATCGAGGTCTGTGCCTACGCCACTGCCCTCCTGGGCAGAGATAAAGTACATGGGAGGAGGAGCTGTGCCTGGTGGGAGCCCTGCACTGATGTCGCCAATCAGTGTGCCTGCTGGTTGTTCCTCATCTATCTGTAGGTCCAGGCTCCCAGCCTGACCCCGGGTTCCTGGCACTGTAGTCCCCAACAGCACCAGCAGTGGTAACAGAGTCCCGAGGCTCTTCATGCCAGGGCAGGAGAGTGCAACCCTCAGCTCCTTCTGCATGGCAGGGCCAGTCCAGCTGAAACTTCAGCTCCACACCAGACTCCTAGCCCAGCTTGATTTCAGGGTTTGGATCGGATCCAACTTGGGTTCTAGCTGTAGTTCGGGCTCCCTGACCTAAGAGAAAAGCAGAAGGAAAAGGTCATTATAAGAGGAGGATTAAGAGGCCAGAGAGACTGCGAATTAGACCACACCAAGTCTCAGACATGCACAGTAACAGCCGGGGCTTGGGTGGCAGCTCATCCATTTCTCTCCCTCCCTCGGAATCTGTACTTCAGGATTCCCGAGTCTCCTCCAGTCTGCTCCCCGGCAATGCCTGAACTTCACCTCTAAGCAGATTATTCCATCTCCTATTTTGCGGGACTAAATGCCTACAAACTTTCCTTTTCTATTTCTGAACTTCAAACAACTGACCTTCGCTTATATTTTTCTCTGCACTGAGAACTAATCTCCCCCTTTCTAGCCTCAGTAGCCATGTATGTGGTAACCATGCTTGAAATGTCAATCCTTTAGAGCTTCTACCAGTATTTAAATATCCAGCGTTCCGTAGCCCTGCTTCACTCTCTGATCTACAAGAACTAAGTGCCAACCACGAACAATGAGTAAAGGGAAGGGCTCCTGGTTTCACGGAGCTTATACCCAGGAGCTGAACAGTGAGTTACGAACACGGCAGGGCTCTGAAGATGTCTTGGAAGCAGGAGAGGGTGCGAGGGACTTCACGTAGTCATGAAGAGCTGTTCTGAGGAAGGAACATGCACGTCCGAGAGCCAAACAATTAGTAGGTGTTAGCTACACAGTGCTGGGCAGAGACGAGGGATATGGGAAGACAAATTCTGGAAGAGTCAATAGAATTTGGAAGAGCTTAGAGTCCACACTAGAAGAAGGGCTGAGACTGTCTGTGGGTATTTGGGAAGCATGCCTGGTGAGGTGTTACGTTGGTGCAGTGTATACAGACAGAACAGGGCCTCACACGCAGCCTAGTGAAGACAGAACAGGAAGGAGTGTAGGTAGGTATGGCAGTGTTTCCGTGTTAATTTGAATGAGGGTCAGCAAGCAGTGAAAATGGGGTGTGATGGGTCAGTGTGTGGGCAGGGACTGGGGTAGAATTGTCAAAGTCTGATGACTGCTTAAAGGCAGGGGATGAGAGGACAGAGATATCAAGGATGATGGGCAAATTCCTGGTGAAAAACCAACTGTCCTTAGGTGTCAGACACCGGGAAATAAAACCAGTGAGGGAGGGTGCCTCTGGGAACACTCTAAGGAAATGAGGGTTTCTAATGTGACTAAAGTTCAAGGAGAAGGAAGCCTATGGGTGCTGAGCAAGAACCGAATCCATGACAAGGTGGAGCCGAGGATGATGGGAGGCAGCTGCAGCAGGGAATGGGAACAGTTCCAAGTTACGCTTCCCTGTAAGGCTGCTTCACTTGCCCTCTGTGTCACCTCCCTCCCTCTGTGGAGATGGGTTCTCTGTGACCTCTCTCCCACCGAGCCAGTCATCACTCCCTCTTACCGGATCATTCTGCACCACTGACCACTAATCCTAAAGCCCACTCCTCTGGGCTTTACCACCATTTCTGTCCACACATTTCCCATCCACCTTCCTTCACAAGCTCTTCTCTGTCCAGTCCTTTCAGGACTCTGTCCTGGGCTATCTTTTGCTTTCCTCATACTCTGACTGGCAGCTTTTCCCACTCCTAGCTATGCTTTTGATTCAACGGCATCAATCATTTTTACATCTAATCTATTTGTCAGTGATCTCTCAATCCGCAGCTCTAGAGGCACTAGCCATCACCGCATCTGATTTTCACCTCTGCTTTCTTCTCCATGAAAAGCACCGCTATCTATTCATCCATGCCTGGAAGCCAGAAATCTAGAAGCTCTCTTTGGGTTTGTTTGTTTGTTTCTTTGCTTTTGCTTTTCTTCAATCTTAATTGCTACTGTGTTATTAAAGCCTGGCCACTCCTCCCAGGCTCGCCTCAGTTCTAGACTTTTTACATGGTTGCCATTTTAGGCTGAAGCACTGCCAGCTCACCTCTCTATTTCTGCAACAGCTCCTTTCTGATCTCCCTGCTTCTGTCCTGGACCCTTTTTGATCCATTCTCACCTTGCTAGAGAGATCCATACGCTTACCTAACCAGTCTGTAGAGGGTTCTCACTGATTCCTGATTCCTGACAGCAGGAAACTGCTGCCCCTCTACCTCAAAGACATGCAGACGCACATGTGCACAGGCACACATATGCATAGACACATATACGCACAGACACACACATATGCATAGGCACACATATGCACAGACACACACATATGCTCCATACACCTGTATGTACAGGCACACATGCACAGACACACATATGCATAGGCACACATATAAGCACAGACACACATATAAGCACAGCCACATACATATGCACAGACACACATATGTATAGGCACACATGCACAAACATACATATGGATAGACACACATATGCATGGGCACACACATATGCACAGGCACACATATAAGCACAGACACAGATATAAGCACAGACACACATATGCACGGACACACATATGTACACAGGCATACATATGCACAGACACACATGTACACAGGCACACATATACACAGGCACACATGCACAGGCACACATGCACAGGCACACATATAAGCACAGATGCACACACATGCACAGGCACACACATGCACAGGCACACATATACACAGGCACATATATGCACAGGCACACATATGTACAGGCACACGTACGCACAGGCACACATACGCACAGGCTTGTGGCTTGTCAGAGGTGTCTTGCTCTAGGCATGGCATCTCTGAGCCACATCATAAAGTCCATTTTTCATTAGTGTCTTTGCATCCTGAGTTCTGCCAGTCTCTCTGTTTCCTGCTTGTAGTTTCTCCCACCACATTTTGTATTCCCAAACTTTATGTTAATATGCCTCTTGATTCTTTCTTGCTTTGTAAGTGGTATTCTCTTAGCCTAAGATATCTCCGAGAAACTAGTCCAGTCTGTTATTAAAAATCTAAGGTCCAGTTTAAACTTTGTGCGGATTTTTCTATGGCACAGCCCACCTCTACACCCATGCAATGGTGTACTCTGTGGGGCTTCTATTACAGCCAACAGTTGCTCAGTAGTCCTGATGTGCTCATGTGTCTACTCCTGCACTGGACTGGAGGCTCCTGAAGGCTGGACAGGTCTTGTCTCTGGTTTTTCAGGATTTAGTAGGGCATATCATGAGCAAGCAATCGGTGCTGACAGGGTGGTCAAGATCTCACTCTCCACATCATCCCCTCCCCCAACACACTCAGAGAAATGCCTGTAGGTGTGTGACCTCAGATGACATACGTGAACATGTGAACCCACAACCCTAGGGTTCTATCTGTCCTATGGCTAAGGAAGTGTGTCCTCTAGTCTCTACGGATTTTGCTTTTCTCTTGGACTTCCGAGTCTCTTAAGATAGGTGTGTTTGTGATCTTAACTTACACTCGCAAGTCCCATCTCTCCCATCTTCGTAAGGCAACAAAAAGCAGGTATTGAATAAGGAGCCTGGAGAGAGAGGTCAATGTGTAAAGGTGCTTGCAGGACAAGCATTGCACAAGCATGAGAAACTCAGTTCAGATTTCAGAACCCACATACCAAACCTTGAGAATCTACATATGTAGGGAACAGAGACAAGAGGAGCAGTAGGGCTTCTGGTCACCAACCTAGCTCCAGGTCCAATGAAAGACCCTGCCTCAAAAGGACAAGAAGAGTGACAAGGTGTACAAACATACAAATACATGTGCCTGCACATGCATGTGTGCATATACCACACATTCTTACACACATTATTTTTAAAGAGCAAGACCTCGAACCCAGTCTCATTGTTAATTTGCCTATTCTGCAGAATGGTTGGATCTAAGCGCAGAGACCAGTAAAGGGTTAAGGGCTGGCTTTCTTCATTTCATCAGTCACTGGACAGAAAGCAGTGAGTAGATCTTGGTGAAAGAGGATCACGCACAGAGAGTTCCATGTTCCCATCACACTTTTCATTGCAATGATTTGCCTTTCTATTCAAATTGTACAAGAGACTAAAAATTGTCTTACACTTATAGGCAATATGGCCATAATACATGATCACAAATTTTCTGACTGGTAGGATGAGTCAATAGTAGGGGATAAAAGTTCAGCATGAAGTAGACTTTACAGAGAAGGATCCAGGCCCAGGTGGATCCCCTGTGTAAAAATAACCCCTTCTTCCAAATTACAGACTTATATAACTTCTTCTTACCTAACATAGAACTCTAGCCACTGCAGACTCCCCCAGGGCACTCTCAACTCTCAATGCACAAAGGCTCACATAGAGCACAGGACTCCATACATCCTAGCACACTCGGAACACTGATAGACAGGCTCACACAGAGCTTTTCACAGCCAGGTTGCTCACATGTAAGAGACACATTAAACATGCACTTTTACACAAAGATTTACTTTAACACATGACCAATTTACATATAGGCATCCTTCATCACATGCATTCAGAAATCCATTTTTCATACGAATTGGTATATTAATTCAGACATATAACTCACATGCATAGAGAAAGCCACTGTTCTATGAATCTCAGACACAAAGACACATCCTCAATAAACACACAAGCACACTCACTCACACACATATCCTTCCCTGCCCAGGCAAACCCACTGTCTACTACATGTGGATGTGGACTGACACAGCAGGCACGCGCACACACACTTGTAGACCCACCCACACGCAGGCATGCTCTCACACATGCTGCCGGGGCACTCGTGGTCAACTCTGCGGCTGCAGCTGTGACCTCCAGGTCCCTAGGGCCTCTGTCTGGACTGTGCCTCATCACTTCCTGCTCCACAGCTTCCAGTTCCAAACTCGAACTCCAGACTCTCTCCGGAGACTGTCTCATCCTCTCTCCAGCCCCTTCTGGAGCACCATGCCTCCCATCTGTCCAGTGTTTCTCACTGCCTCTCTCCCCTAACACATGCTCCTCCTCCCGGCTGTCCTTTCTTTCCTTTCCAGGTCTGTGCTATCCATTTCGACTCTGTCACTGGTCTGTCCCGCCTCTTGTCAGACTCTGTCACATCTCTTCTTCCACTCAGGGCTGCCTCACCTTGCCCTCACTTTGTCCTCAGCCCTGTTTCTTGGTCCTGACTCCATCCCGCTCTCCCCCTCTATCCCCACATCTGGGCCTCTGGAACCACAGCTGGTTCTCATTAGGAGGGGGAGGGGCAAGACTGTTCATTGGGGCCTGAAACGTGATGTCAATTCCCCCCTCGCTAACACAGCCCCCCTTCTGTCCCCAGCTTGTGTGTCTACAAGGTCTGGGAGCAACCAGAAACATGGGAGAGGAAAGAAAGGTGGGCTGTGGGGAGGACCAGAGGGACCACGAGGGAAGGAAGAATCTCTCCAGGAGGAAGTATAGGAGTGGCCCAGAGGTACAGAAGGGGAAGCATGCTAGGGGAGCTGGCACTGCCTGGGCCTCCTCCCTCAACTTCCTGTCCCAGGGCCAGCGATGGGCAGGACCAGAAAGACAACAGTGGTGAGGAGGGGGGCTCTAAACGGCAGCTGAGCTAGAAGTGGAAGAATAAGAGAGCAGCCTCAGGGAGCAGAGGGAGATGCGGATCCAGGCTAGGCTTAAAGAAAGGAGGAGGAGAGGTGAGAGTTGTGGGAGGATGGAGGAAGCAAGCCCACCAGAGAGCAAGCACTACAGCAGAGGAAGGAGTGAGTGGAAGCAGGAACAGTTAGACCAGGGGTTGCTGGGGAGGGGGGACAGCAGAACCCACAACTGGAGAGGAGGACGGGGAGAGAGGTGGTGGCAGAAGAAAGCTGTTAGAGAAACTTTCTGGACATCCACAAGACGACTCTCCACCCCCGACCCCAGGCAATGGCCAGGGCACTGCCAAGGCCTGGCTCTGTCCTACCAAGGATGTGTTTCCAAGAGGCACTCCGGGGAGAGGCTGAGGAAAGGAGAGAAAAGCAGAAGAGGGTCTGTTTCTGAGCTTTCACTGTGCACTGGGCCCCGTGCCAGGCAGTTCACAGACAGTATCTCATTTAATCATCATAACAACCCTGCGAGGAAGGAATCCCGGCTTCCAGTTTCCAGTGAGGAAATGGAGGCTCAGAGCAAAACAATCTTCCTGAGCTAATGTCCCCCTAATCTGATCTCAGGACTATGCATACTCCATGCGGCCTGCAAAACAGGGGAAGAAATGCCAGGGAAGCAGAGTGGAGTGCCCTGGCAGGCTGATGAGGCAGCGAACCTGGAGAAGAAGGGAGACCAGGTATGAGGAGTCGGCAGTAAGGCAGGTTAGTGCAGGGAGACGCTGAAAGGACAGAGATGCGGAAGATGAAGTGGACAGGACCTGGCTGAGGGCTCTGCAGGACGGGCGAAGGAATGGAGAAGCTCAACACTCTCCTACTCTCCTAGGGTTCTGAATGAAGAAGAGAAGCCACTTGGGAAGTACTTGTTGAGATCCCCCCATGGAGATGCCGCATGCAAAATTGGATCTAGAGGCTGGGCTTCAGGAGAGATGTGGACAAACTGTGGAGTGACTGGAAACTGTGGGTGTGGAGATGCCAATCTGATAGGGTGCAGTTAGTGAGAAGAATCCAGGCCCAAGCTCTGCTAACAGTTACAAGGAAAGGGAAGCTGAGACATTTCCTCTTCCTGGAGGCATCGTCTCAGAAGTGAAGGAGGAACCCTCAAAAGGAGGGAAAGGAAAAACCATGCCAATGCTGTCAGGAGAGGCAAAGATGTCGTGTGAAGTAGTTGTTGGGTGTAGTCATCAAGGTGTTGCAAAGAGCAGCATCAGGAAAGCGATAAGGGGCAAGGCTCCTGCAGTGGGAAACCAGAGAGACTGGGTTGACTAGCATCAAGCCAGATTAGACTCAGCATAGATATTAATGTGTGTTTACTGCATTTCTACAACAGGGAGACTATGTCCCAGGCAGCAGGTCAGGAGAGTGGCATAGACTCCAGCAACACAATCTTTTTTTTTTTTTTTCCCAGACAGGGTCTTCTGTGGCCCAGGCTGACCTTGAACTCACTACATAGTGCAGGATGGCCCTGAACTCCTGATCATCCTATCTCAGTCTCCTGAGTGCCAAAGTGATAAACTTGAGTCACCTTGCCTGATTAACCTCTATAAGCCTTCATTTCCTCATCTGTAACATGTGAGTCAAAGTGCCTACCTGGCTGACGTGAGAGTTAAATGAAATAGCACAGACCCCTTAGCATGAATGAAGGCTTGGCTACTGCTCTCTGGAACTGCTATGTGATGCACATATTAAACTCTGGGATAAGTGTTATTCCTCAGACAAGGAAGCTGAGGCTGGGAGACAGGAACACGAAGACATAGAGAAATCAGTTTTGATGGACAGCAAAGTTCTTTTGCTAACTCAATTGCCTCTCTGGTGGAGGGCTTGGAAAGCCAAGATAATGGCTTGTGTAGCCGTTCAGGCCCACAGGAAGAACAGCCAAAGTTTAGGAGAATACATCTGGCACTGTGCTCAGGGTGGGCTAACGGAGGAAGAGCTCTCAGTAATAAGTTGACTGACACTCTGGGTTAGAGGCACGTGGGCCCCCAGGGTATGAGGGTTGAAGAAACCTGGCAGCCTGAAGGCTTGTAGGAATGAAAAAAATGAGGAAGGAAGGAGAGGTTACAGGGCATGTGCGTGATGCGATTCGAGAATAGATGCAGTCAGCAAATATTTAAGACCTACCATGTGCCAAACTCACCAGAGACAGACCGAGTCTCTGTGTCTGTGGGGTTCACAGGTGGGGAGACCTGTGAACTGGCCCTCAAAGCTGGACCCCAGTGATCACTGCCCAGGTTGTAGAGGAGACTATAATAATGTTGGAGATGGAAAAAAAAAGTGGAGACAGAAATTTGGAAGGTAGTTTAAGGCAAGGAAGCTCAGCACGAGAACTCAGATGTTCGATGGAACACGTGAAATACAGTTAGCTAAGTTAGCAGTTGAAGTCTTATCAATTTTCTTTCTGAATCTTCCAAATAACTTTTTGAAGTGGATGCCGATACTCTTCTTTTCACCTGAAGAAATGAAGCTCCGAAAAGCTTAGTCACCCATTAGAAGGACTGGGTACAGCCATGCCTCCCTCTCTCTTCCCCTTCCTTGTTCCTTCTCTTCTTCCTTCCTGACCAGTCACATGGAAACCAGGTTCGAGCTTCAGATAGATAATAAGCTTCTACTGAAGCGCTCTCTCTCTAACACGCGCGCGCGCGCGCGCGCACACACACACACACACACACACACACACACACACACGGATGGGGCTGGGAGGAAGGCTGAGATTGGGGGTAGAGAAACACAAACAAGTGTGTTCAGTGTGCTGAGTGAGCAGGAAGGGGCATCCTCACTCAGGCCTGGGGGGTGCAGGGAGGGATTATTCCAAAACCTCTAGAAAGGTCTTTCTCTAAGGGACACATGGAACTTTAAGCCCCTCCCAAATGGCAGAGGTTGAAAATATTCTGGTCTCAGAGAACCATCTAGCACCCAGAACTTCTGGGAGAGGCTTTTGCTAGTAGGCAGCAGCATCAGAGAGAAGAGAATCCAGGCTGCCTTCGGTTGCCAGTGACAGGCAAGAATTGGTCAAGGAGGAGAGCAAAGGAATCGGGGAATCTAGGATAGGAAGGAGCAGAGACTGAAATGCCAGGGGCTGAGCTCAGGGTGGGTGGGCACTGGAGGACGGGACAGCCTAAGGCACCTAGGGCAGGGGTCTGGCAGAGTAGAGGAGATGATGGAGGCCTGTAGTGCCCTCTGGTCTGAGGATTGGTGTGATGGCTAATCTTCATTGCCAACTTGACTGGATTTGAAATCACTTAGGAAGCAAACCTCTGGGTCTGTCTTCAAAGGTGTTTTCAAAGAGGTGTAACTGAGGTGGTGCCATCATTCGTAGGTTTGGGTACCAGACTGAATAAAAATTAGAAAATGAGAGAAGCACCAGCATTCCCCATTCTGTTTCTCCTTCCCTCTCTCCTTCCCTCCCTCCCCTTCCTCCTCCCTCCCCCTTCTTCCTCCCTCCCTCTCTCCTTTCCTTCCCTTCTCCCTCTCTCCCTCCCTCCTTCCCTCAGTCTCCCTCTCTGTCTCCTTCTCCTCCTCCTCTCCTTCCTGATTGTGGGTGCAATGTGACCAGCCACCTCATCTTCCTGCTGTCGTGTCTCCTACACCATGATGGCCCATGCCTTAAGCCATAAGCCAAAATAAACTGTTCATTTGCACAAGTTGCTTTTTGTCATGTTATTCTGTCCCAGTAATGAGAAAATTGAACAGTAGGTCAGAGCTTACAGACAAGGGTCTCCATGAACACAGGTCTGCTAACTCCTAATGCTTCTTAAATATCTGCTGTGTAAATGAAGAAATAAACTAGAGGAAGAGGAATCCAGGGGAAGGTGTGTAGGGTCGGGCAGGAGAGAGACTGGGATAAGAAAGGATAGCTGTTAGGAGGTAGGAAGTGTGGCTAGCAAAGTAAAAGGAGCGCTGAGAGGAGGCAGAATCAACAGGTTCCCGGTTTCACTTGCATAGAGAAAGGACTGGTTATAGTGGGATATGCCTCCATCCCCGTGGGCAGCTGAGTAGAGATGTCCAGAGAGGGAGGGATGTGTCATGTGCTCATGTTTGTTTACTGTCAAGCCTGTGTAGGGAACCATGGGTCACAAAGATGTTTAATGTGCAACCTTGACAACAAGGAGTCCTAGCTCTGTTGGAGAAACAGAATGAGGAGCCCCCGGCTTGTGAGAGGCAGTTGCATGGGGGCCACATTTGAGAGTGAGAAGGATTAAACAGGAGGAGGAAATGGAAGGCCTTTGGGGTGGCAGAGCAGGGTGTGCAAAGGTCCAAGGGCACAGAAAGACACATTGTCGGTCAGTCAGTCGTCAGTCAGGAACTACGAGGAACTCAGCATAGCTTGAGTTCATAATGTGAGGGAGCTACAGAAATGGGACAGGCAATGAGCTAGGGAGGCTGCGGGGAGAGCAGATTATGATTCATAAACCTTATTTAAAAGTTGGGATTTCCTGCAAAGGAAACAGAATCACCAAAGCACAGCAAAATGGCTAGATTTGCATTTTTATTCAAGTCTTCCGTGCTGCAATGAGAGGCACAGATTGGAAGAGAAAAGGGAACTATGGACCCATGAGGAGGTGCCTACAAAGTCCAGATGAAAGGCTCTGAGGTAAGGGCAAGCTCAGAGGCGGTGGAGGAAATGGTGTGTATGAGACGCCAGACACTGCTGAGGGAAGGCAGAATCAACAGGTTCCATAGAGAAGGCTGGTTACAACTAATGACTGGATGTCTAGTCTGAACAAAGGAAAGAGTGTTTTGGGGGAAGGAAAGACAAGTTCAGGTTTGTATATGGTAAGGGGTATGTGAGCTATACATTAAGAGAAACTATGGTACATAAAGGAGACGGCTCAAGAGAGTGGTATTTGGGACCTCTATATATAACAACTAAAACCACGAAAATGAATGAGATGGGTCATTGGAGACTCACAGCTCTGAGACAATCAAATCCAAGCCAGAACAGCAATATCTAGGGGCCACGTAAAGGACCTCAAAGGCGACCCAGGACAGTCCAGAGAGGAACACTGTGAGACATGCACAGATCCCACCACAGCACCGCCATTGCTGGCTTTCTGCCTGTCTCATTGCACTAGGGGTCACCTCACTGAGGGTAGAAAGTGGCGATT